>NC_038256.2:45103243-45410887 GCF_000004515.6 Glycine max
TTATTAAAAGAAAAAGTAAAAATTAAAAATTTAATACCTAAACATATATTTTTACACGTAACCTACAAAATTGTCAAAAAAATACATAACCTAAAATATTTATTATTTTTACTATTGTTTAAAAGAGTATTATAAGTAGAATTTTTTATATAATAATAAGAGTTTAATATTTATGTACTAAAAATTTAAAATGTTTTACATTATCATCCGATAATAACTCACAATTTGAATTATTTTTAGATAATTATTTTAAAAGTAAATAAATTTATCATACAAAGATAGAGTGTGAGTGGATATATAATGTATAAAACTTTTTATATTTTGAGTATATATCATTTTTTTCTTATATTAACTATTATATTTATTAATATAGTATTTAATTAAGATATCACTTTATTAAATATTAAATTTATTAAATATAATTAATACATTTAAAGGCGGTTAAATTTAATAAACAAGTAGTGAAAGATTTTTTTAAAGCAAAAGTAGGTGAAAAAATTAGTAAACCTTTGGTAACATTCACTCACTTATTTTGTAAAATGAGTACATACTTTAGTGAGAGACGCTTTGGTTATAATTATGCTAATTAAGAAATAAATAACAGTGTTTGGGTATCTATGACATTCACTTATTATATTTTAGAAAGAAAAAATTATCAACTTATAACTTCTTTTTTTTTTTAAAGATAGTTATAATTTTCTAAAATACACTTATGAAATAATTTACTAACTTGCTTCTTGTAAAATAATAAGTGAGTGTAAATTAACAAATCTAATATTTAATAGACTAAATTACAAATACTAATATAGTAGATTGAATGTTATAATAAATGTAGCATTTATACAAATAAACAATTTTTACTTCATACTACATCAATTATAATCTTTATTACTAGGTTAAATAGGTTTTCATACTATTATAAAAAGTTTAATTAGGTTCTTATATTTTGTTTTTTTAATTGAATTCATATATTAATTTTAAATTTATAATCAAGTTATTATCTTAAATTTAATGAAATATTCCATCATATAAATGTTAAGTACTATTTGATGTCAGTCCAAATAATAATATTGTTGTTACACATAAAATTATTTAATTTAAAAAAAATATGTGACCTATCTTAATATCTTTTTTCATTTTCAACTCATCCATTATCTTTCCAACTGTAACTCAACGTTAAAATATGGATTATGTATCTCTCATGCCCTAGTTTCAATCTTATTCTATGAATTTGTGATTAATTCTTTCCTATATAGGTCATGAGATTGGTCATAATCTTAGGTTTACAATAAATAGGACCATAGAAGTCTATACCATATAGCTAGGGTATGATTTTGATCGCTGCAAGACATGATACAGGACACAAATCCATAGAAAACATGATGCTTTCTAAAATCATTTGAATGTAAGATAAGACTAGTTAAAAATTTGTCTTTTATTGGGATCCTTTTGTTAGGCCCACAAGTTCAGAGGATGAGGCGATAGTAATGATATACAAATTATTTTTTATTTTAAATATTTTACAAATATTTTTCATTTTTTATATTTTTTTAGTTACATCATAAATTTTATTATATATATAATTTTTTTCTCTTTTTTATTATTTGTAGGTGTTGAATTCATAATAGATATTTATGATACATTTTTCCTTTGTTAATACTATTAGAGCAAATCACAATCATATTTCTTAGGAGCTTATTACACTCTATCTCATTTCCCATCATGCATTACTTTGGCCTCGTCTCATACATCAGTGTAAGTAGTATCAATTTTAAGTGAAATGTAAAATAAAAAAAATAAAAAATAAAAAAACCTTCCCACTTCACGGATCTTAATCCCTGATCCCTCCCCCCATTAGACGCATCACTCCCACCAGAAATCCCACTCCACTCGAATCTCCATCTTTGTTCAATTGTTATTTGATCTTCAATTACTCAATTCCACCAGAGGGTTTGAATTTGATTGGAAACACCTTAAAGAAAGTGTTGGAGGAAGTGTCTTGGGCCATCAAGAACCAGAGGAAATGGGTCTCTCTCTCCGTCTTCGCTTGGGTCACTCTTTCTCTAACACCGCAGAAGGAAGCAGTGGGCGATGGGAGCATCAAGGTTCGTCGGAATCGACCTCATTCACTGCTTTTCGTTCTCTCTTCAAGCTTCCCTCGCTGCCGTTTGCCGGAATCGACGACAATAATCTGCCACACCAACCGTCCACCGAAGGAGAAGTGGCCCAAAGAAAGTTTGTTTTTTTTTTCTTCTGTTTTTTAATCAATGGGAGTGATTCTTTAGATATTATGTTCAATTTTCTATTTGCTTGTGCAAAAATTTAAAATGGGTTTGGGTAAAAGGTTGAATTTGAGAACTTTGTTTGTGCAATAGTGGTATGAATCTGATGAGTGATATTGTTGTTGTTGCTGGTGGTGCCATTGTTGTTCATGGAGTGATCTTTGAAGAGGGGTTGTGTTGTTGATTAAGGGGAAGACAATGTGCTGTTGTTGCTCATGATGTTGGATGGAAGACAATGTTCAATGAGAAAGATGAGACATTTTCGCCCTAAAATTTCATTAAACAAACACGTGCATGACATGCCTGAATTTAGGTTACAGGAAGTAACGCCGTTACTTTGTAGGCAGAGGCGTCAAAATAAATTCAAACTCAATGTGTCAATTAGGTTACACGTGCATCACCAGGTTGGGTCAGATTGAAAAATTTTGTGATATTAGTCAAATTATGACCTCACTCACTTAACCTTTAACCAAGTGGGTTCCAGTCGAGTTGATTCACTTAATTTTCTTAAATTAAAAATTAATATTTTTAAATTTTAATTATAAGATTTTAATATTATTGAACTATTATGACTAATGTTTGGACAATTAAATTTTATTTTAAAACTTTTGAAAGATATTTATGTATTTGAATAATAACATTAAATGTTTCAATGGTTATTTGAGATATTTATCTATTATTTATATTTAGATTTAGATTTGAATAATTTGAAAAATAAATGTCTTTCAATGAAAAAAATATCATTTTTAAAAAAAGAAAGAAAAATGTTTTAAATTTTTATTTCGAATTTTTTATATATAAATTTGATGAGTGAACTCACTTAAACCATCAAGTCATGATGGCCTTGGTGGGAGTGATATTTTCATGACTCGCATAAAATTGAATTGGATTGCTCGATCTTTTTAGTTCTTAAAAAATAAAAGACCAATTAAATAAATAAAAAAACGAATAATTCATTTAAAAGTCCTTTGTTTATTCTCTTCTCCTTCCTCCCGAAGGAATCTCTCTCATCCTTTTTTCCTTTTCCCTCTCTACTTCATACCCTTAATTTCTCTACCCACCCATGGCTGCACCACCGACGAAGTACACCCACCACACCAAACTACTCATACCCCCCGGCCCCGAAGAAGATCCACCCAAACACCCCTATCCAAAACTCCTCAGAATAACCGTCACAGACACCGACGCAACCGACTCCTCCAGCGACGAAGAACAAACCAACTTTTCCACGCGCCACCGACACAGAAAGCTCATCAACGAGATTTCTATCGCCAGAGCTTCAGACACTCGGCGCGGCCAGAAATTCCGCGGAGTGAGACAGAGGCCTCTGGGAAAATGGTCCGCGGAGATACGAGACCCGTCGCAACGCGGTGTTCGGTTATGGTTGGGTACCTACAACACTGCAGAGGAAGCTGCTTTGGTCTACGACAACGCGGCCATTAAGCTGCGTGGACCCCACGCACTCACCAATTTCATCACGCCTCTGTTGAACGAGGATACTCACAACAAATTCCTCTTTTCTCCCACTTCCGTGCTTCACGTGTCGGAGAATAAGGTCAAAGTCCGAGGTTGTTCGCCGGTGCCGGACAGTGTGTTGTTCTGCGATGATGATTGGTCTAGTGAGTTTCTCACTGCTTCTGAGTGAGATAGGGTTCAACAACTTCAACGTCTAGGTTGGTTGGTGGGTCCCTGCGCTTCTCCCTCTTTTCTACATTGTTTCTCTTTACTTAGGTTAAAGTAGTACTAATAGTATTAAATTATTAATGTTAATAGCAAAGAGATTTATTCTGTAAGAAGTTGTAGTAAAATTTTTATTAAATGCATATGTATAGTGTGATTTTTTTTTTATACTAGTACTTTTAACTAGCATTTAATTTAACACCAGCTGAACACACAGTAAATAATTTTATACACAATTAACCATATCTATATATACAAGAAAATTAAACTTTAAAAAAATATTAATGTTGCATTTAAGTCTACAGGTGATTTCCTTAAAAGTACACGTAAAATGAAAATTATCATCGACAACGATCAATGGTCACTCCCTTATAAGTAACAATATTTTTCAGATCAATTATTAACAAATTAGAGGATTCACAGAATAATAATTAACTAATTATTTCATTATGGACAATTATATGAAAAGGAAATGAAGAGGTTCTACTTCAGCTGGTTGAGAAGAGTAGTTGAGTTATTATACATTTTTAATATTTTTATTTGATTCTTATAAATTAAAATATATATATTAAAAAGGAGTTATCATTCTTATAATTGAGCAAAACGAAAAATATACAAATTACATTAAAAATATAATCTATGATAAAATGTTTAATATTACTCTAATATTTTCTATGAACTCATAAGTTAATTTTACACTAATTAAAAAAAGTTAGTTAGCACCATTTAATTTTTATAATCATAAATAAAAAATAAAGTCATTTTTAAAATATCTTTTATTAGAACTTATTATAATCAATAAAAAATGAGTCACTAAAAATAGAATCAAAATTAAATAAAGAATATTTTAAAAATGATAATATTAAATATAAAAAAATAGTTAGATTTACTTATATTTAAATTTAACATACAAAATCATTTTTTTTTACTTATGAGTCCAAAGAAAATACATTATAATATTTGATATATTTCGTTATTTAATCATTATTTCAAAAAAATTGACAATTAATATTATTAATCATGACCAAAATATACACATGTTATCTGAAGAATATTCTTTACAATAGATTATTTAGATTAGATTTTAAGAGGATGAAAAAATTATAATATATTTTTAACATTAATATAATATAAACCCGGTAACTTACAAATATTACATCTAGTATATATTAGTACTAAGAATGTAATGTTATATAAATATCTATTGACTTTGTTGTAACTAATCCCTACTCTGAGAAACTAGTTAATCACTTTTAGTGAAATAATCCTTCCTAATGACGTTATTATCATCAACAGGCTCAAATTCTAAAACTTACTCACAAAATCCAAAGATCATGGTAATGTTGGTTTCTATGATTTCTACTTTACAGTTGATGTTAGCCCCGCATAATGATTACGCAAATGTTCACTTAATTATCTCCAAGATCAAAAGCGTCCACAAAACAAGTATATTGTTACAGGAAGAGATGAAAATGTAATGCATGCTAGAAACTTGATTAACTACTTTCCGATTAGTTTTGTAGCACATACTAATTCCTGTTGGGGTGTCAAAATAGTTGAAATTAGTCTAACATTCATACCATCTCTCCGGTAACAATCGAATATCGATCTTATATGATCCATATCAATTTTGGTTTTTGGCTACAATCCCCTTATATTCATCCTTAAAAATTTGCATTCTACAACCAGCTACTCAATGTACTTTCACAAACCAAGCCAAGTTGAATTGTCAGCAATAACAACAAATTGGTATACGGATTTCTCAATAGCTGTCAAGGACAAAGTAAATTGCTCCGGTCATCGTTACTAAGATCCTCGCCCAAAAATTTTCCCCAAATCCGCAGGTTCTAAATGGAAAAACAAAAAAACAAAAATACTGAACCTGAGACTTGCGATCCTGTTTTTCACATTATTTGACTTTCTTTAATTGTCTTTCCTTCTTTCAACTTTCATCCCTCATGAAACATGGACTGGCTAAGGTGGTCAATGCTGATAGCTGAAAAATGCAGCATCCATAATGGACCAAATATTAAAGACCTGCATTAAGTATTTTAGAATTCTTATGATTCTTCAAGTTTTATTTGTATGAATGAAAATATGAATTGCATACCAGTTGGACTGTAATAAGAACAGGTAAAAGGCTTTTTTACCTTCTAGTATAAATCAGAAATTCAAAATTCTTATGATTCTTCAAGTTTCATATGTATACGTGAAAATATGAATTGCATGTGAATTGGACTATGATAAGAACAGGTATAAGGGATTTTTCCTTCTAATAAAAGAATTTGTAGTATATTTTCCAAGGTTGACACGCATAAGATAATCAAAATACACAGCCAAAACACAAAAAAGCATTGAACAGTGCCTGTAGCCTGATATTATTCACAAACAATCCAATATAATCAAGAGCTTAAGTGAGATATTAGGGGCATTACTGAAGGAAAATAACTGAGTGCAAGGTAACACACACACACACACACATAATGCCTAACACTTGCAACAGGTTAATCAATGTGCAGAAAATAAGATAATTAAGTTCATAACATTTTGAAGCTCGGCTACTTCATTTTCCTTTCATTTTCTTTATCTGGGAAGTATTATGCAGCAGGGTTATCACCTATAATTTGTGTTGTGAAAAGTATGACCTCACAATCAAAAAAGAAACACAAATAACAATCTAGTATCTACAGACAGAGTAATCAGCAAATGTAACAGAACAAAACCTTATATCATCTAGGCTACTTGGTTGGACTGTAAGATGGAATGTATGACTCCAGAATTATTTGTGCAGTAGATGGTGCTCTAATCTCAACAATCAAGTAAGTAAACTTCCATTCGTTGTCAGTGCCTTTGAACATTTCCGCAAATACTTTTCCATGCCCATGGGGGCCCCGGATATAAAAATTAACCTGTAACCCAAATTAACATATTTGAGTGTGAATCATATTATCAATATAAATGACACAGCTACTAAACAATAAGTAATTTCCACCGTAAATGAAATTTTAAGAATTTGAAAAGGCACAGTGATAGAACGGAATCAGGACTGAGTAGAAAATAGATGAAGAGAAGTGACAGAAATGTGAATTATTCTCTAGTACAATTCTCTGGTAACAGAGCCAGAAATGAATTACACTAATGCTTAAGGTATTCAAGAGACCCTGACCTATCCCTCACTCTCTAAGAGTCCAATTGTTTCCAACTTGATAAGGTCCCCCCACCTCCTCTCTGATTCTCTGTACCCCTGTTCTTATTTAGAGGCAACATGCCTTATTTCTCTAATTATCCCAGCCCGAGCTAACTAACAAATAGCAAGGTAACTAACTAACCTATTGTAACCGACTATTAACAGGGTTACCCGACACACAAGAACAATACAACAATATACCCAATGAAACCCTCCTACACCTTGCCTCTTTTCTCTCCTTTCTTTTTCATCTTTTTCTCCTCCCTCACAACATTTTCTTGAAATTTTTTGTTTTGTTATCTTATCCCAGGGATTTATTAAAGTTCAAAATAGTTCTTATAAAATGTGCACGCATTGACAAATAAGTTTCAATAAATGCTGGATAGATTTACCTCCACATGCTCAACACCTTCCTCATCAGTCCATACCCTGTGAGGAATTCTTTGGCGAGCAGCTCGGTTTCTACTCTCCTGACCATAACCAGTAATTGGAAATCCAATCCTCACCCGTACCTGGTACAAAGCAAATCCATCCCAAGTGAACACAAAAACAGCAAAACGGTATAGAACCAGCCGCTATTCATTCCCCAAAGCAAAGTTAACTTACAAATCATTGTTTGATCTAGAGCTTTGGCATGCGCAAAATTTTATTTTATTTTTTGTACAATACAGCATTTGCAGTAAATACAACATAGTTGAAATTTGAAACTAGAAATGCAGGAGTAATTTTGGCTTCTATTTTGGTTTTCTTTGAAAAGTAGAAATTAACGAAAAAGTTCACTGACCTGACCATCATCCTGAATTCTTTTGAGAGCCTTGTTATAGATCTTGTACCTGTCACCAGCTCACAATAATGAAACAAATATACATATTTAAACATTATATAACATGTAGCATTTTCCTTATAAAAAAAAAAAAGAGAGAGAGAGAGAGAGAGAGGAAGGTGTATACTCCTTAGGTTGAAAAATAAGCTCTTTGAAAACAGCATATCCGGCAGCAGCAGCGATTCCGAGTCCCGCAAGAATGACAACACTGTAGGACGCTCCCTCCACAAACGTCACAGGCTTCTCCGGAATGTTATAGGTAGGGGCACTAAAGGGATCTTCAACGTTTGCCACGTCCTTTTTGGCCTACAAAAAACGAATAGATCGAAATAGGTTTTGATTTGGAAGCAGAGTAATTGAGTCGTTCACTGGCGGACCTTATTGGAGCTTTCAGCGGCTTCGTTGGATTGGGATGTTTTGGAAGAAAGGGGCCTTGATCGTGGGATTAGGAAGGAAGGGGGTGGAGGGACATTGGGGGCGTGGCGGCGAGTGGCCAGAGAGCGTGTTGTTGCATTGTGGGCGCAGGCTGAGAGTGTGCGATGATGGGACAAGATTCTGCGGAACATAGCGGCGACTGAGACTCTCACCACGGCGTTGAAGAGGGGATTCAAGTTTCAATAGTGACACAACAGGCTTCGCAACGCAAGCAAACACAACCTTACTTCAAAACGGCGCCGCCTACTGTCTTGTGTTTTCTTTCTTCTACCCAGTAGTTTAGTTTATTTATTTAACCTTTTTATAAGTTTTTCTTAATTTATTTTTACTAGAGTTTTAATACATACTACTCCTTTCGTTCTTAAATTCTTTTTAGAATTTTTTTTTAAATTTTTAAGGATATTAATTATTTTTTTCTATATATATTTATTTATTTTATCTCCAAACATTAATAAAAAATAATTAAATAAATAAAGAGATAAGAAACAGATAATTTTTTAATAGTATTATAAATAATTAACATATTTAATGAGATTAACTATATTAATTATTTTTCTTAAGATACATGCATTAGTTGAAATAATTTTATAATTAAAAATAAATAGAGTATAATGTATGGAGAGTATTTTATTAATGTTTTTAAGATTTAGAAAAATAGAAGATAATGTAATTTACTGTTTAAATAAAAGTATTTGCAGGATGAGAAGATATTTTAATTTTTAGATTGTTTACTTATTATAATTTATTCTTAATTATAAATTAGAACTAATTACATCATTTGTTTCCTTCTTAGTCTCTTTATTAGACCATCTTAATAATTTAAATTGAACCCAAACATTTTGACCCATAAAAACAAATTGAGTTGAACTTAGACTCCTTTCAAAGTTAAGTTAAAAATATAAAATCAAGTGGATTGTTGGTTACGTTAGGATGGTTAACTTACCAACCTTTTTATAAAAAAAATAAGATGAGAAATAATATAAAAAATAAATGAATCATAAGTTGACTTACCAAATAAAAATAAAAATATTTGTTTTGTAACCATCATCACTAGAGATTTGATCCCGGGTAAAATCTTGAGATATCCCTACAAGCTTCAGTTCTTTGGACTGATTATAAGACTAATCTTTAGTCTGAGACTTAGTCACACTTAAAACTCATTATGTTCTTTCCAAAAATGTATTTTGTAGGTGATCAAACTTAAGTTCTCCAGAGGGTGTGTAAATTATTTTAGAGAGTTTCATCATGAATTAAATAAATGCAAAGTAAATCAAAGAAATAAATACTTCATAAACCATTATGTCTAATAAAATAATTTAACTATGTGATTGGAAAAAACAATCTCATTAAATATGACTAATCAAGTTTCTAGCATATACTAGTTATTCAACATGTCACTAAATATTTAACACCAATGTTATGATGACCCAAAAAAAATGATATTTAACTAAACAGTCCATAAGATATCTAACAAGAGAAGCATCAACCTATCTTGGTAGGATAAGTGGTTGACGCATTGGGTTCAATCCACTATGACATCCCTATATAATAATTGAATAAATTATACTTTATTCATTTTAGGGTGCGCTCAAGAATGTGAATGAAAAGAATAACTTTACTTGTAAGGGATAGAGTAGCAAAGTGTTGCCACATTGAAGAATGTGAATGAGTCCTGTCAAACTTTTGTTGCTTTGTTATGACCTCAATTATTGTCAAGAAAAGTGATGCTTTGTTGTGCTTTGTTGCTATCAAAGCATGAACAATTGTTCACGACTTCAACATGAATTTGTGTTGGAAGAAAGGGGAAAAGGAAAAAAAAATAGAAATCTAATAAAAAGAACTTTATTTGTAAGGGATGGAGTAACAAAGTGTTGCCACATTGAAGAATGTGAATGAGCCTCGCTAAACTTTTGTTACTACATTATGAGTGAATAATGTGAATAGTCTCACCAAAATTTTGTTACTCCATTATGACCTTAGTTAATGTCAATGATAGTTATGCTTTATTTTTATCAAGCACGAATAATTGATGACTACTTCAACATAAATTAACGCCAAAAGAAAGGGGAAAATAGAAAAAGAACAAATAAAGCATGAATCAGATGAAAAGAGTAACTTTATTTGTAAGCAATGGAGTATAAAAGTATTGTCACATTAAAGAATGTGAATCAATCGTGTTAAACTTTTGTTACTCCATTGTGACCTCAATTAATGTCAATGAAAAGTGATGCTTTATTGTTATCAAACATGAACAATTTTTAACTACGTCAACATTAATTCACACCGAAAGAAAGGAACAAAAAAAACAAAATAAGAATCTAATGAAAAAAACAACTTTATTTGTAAGGGATGAAGTTGTGAAGTGTTGCTACGTTAAAGCATGTGAATAAGCGCCGCCAAACTTTTGTTACTCCATTATGACCTCAATTATTGTCAATGAAAGTGATGGATGCTCTATTGTTATCAAACATGAACACTTGTTGATTACTTCAATATGAATTCATGCCCGAAAAAAGGAAAAAAAACAAAATAGGAATCTAATGAAAAGAAAATCTTTACTTGTAAAGGATAAACTAGCAAAGTGTTGGCACACTAAAGAATGTGAATGAGCTCTGCCAAGCTTTTGTTTCTCTATTTATAACCACAACTATTGTCAAAGAAACTGATGCTTTGTTGTTATTGAGCATGAATGGTTGTTAACTACTTCAACGAGAATTCACATTGAAAGAAAGGGAAAAAGAAAATGAACAAAATAGGAATACAACTAAGAATCTTAATGTTAGAAAATGGTACATAATTAATGAATTTACATAATAATGTCAATCAATTATAAGCATCAAATCATAGTAAAAAAAATAGTAAAATGACACAAGGTCAACCTACACATTATGCAATGAAATGCATAAAATGCATGTCATTGAAACAATGAATAACATGATCAAGAGTTATACTCCATTAACTCAAGCATGCAAATCAAGAATCACAGGCATTAGGTGATACAAGTACATGTCATTACACTACACTTATCATGAATATATTATAGTACTTTGTTAAGAATGTTAGTGTGTAAATTGCCTTGATTGTGATCCTCCTATCACATTTGGGATGACATGTGTTGTGTGTCCTCAAGGTATCATTTGTCACGTTGGTCATATCTAATGATAAGAAAAGCTTTAATTGAAAGAGACAGAGTAACAAATTGTTGGCATGGTAAATAATATGAATGAACCTCGCCAAACTTTTATTGCTCCATTATGATCTCGATTATTAACAAGGAAAGTGATGTTTTGTTGTTGTTGTGGGGCACAGATAGTTGTTAACTACTTTAACAAGAATTCATGTTGAAAGAAAGGGAAACAAGAAAAAGAACAACATAGAAATGCAACTAAGAATCTTAATGTTAGAAAGACAATACATAATTAAAATATTTATATAAGAACGTCAATCAATTATAAGCATGAAATTATAGTAGGTATAAGCAATTTAATCACAATAAAAATAGTCAAATGACTTAAGGTCAACCTACACATTATGCAATGAAATGTATAAAATACTGTCATTGAAATAATGAAGTAACATGATCAAGAGTTACACTCCATGCATACAAATTAAGAATCATGTGCATTAGGTGATATAGGTACGTACATGTCATTAATCTACAAGATCATGAATAAATTATAATACTTCGTTAAGAATTTTAATGTATAAACTACCTTTAAGTAAGACCCTCCAATCAAATGTGGGATGGCGTAGAATATGTGTCCTCAAGGTATCATTTACCTTTAGTATATATTTCTACCTTAATTTAGTTGGTTTAATTAACCTACTAAGTAAGTTGTAAATAAATTGATTTGTCTAAAATTTCAGGTCATAAGCTCCATCCAATTTTCCTAAAGCTTAAATTTTGTATATTTCTCATGCAATCTTTAGAAGAGGACCTCTCACTTATTCACAAATTCTTTATTAGGTTGAAGAGCAATTATACCTCTTCATCACTTTTATATCTTTCTAAATATGTTTTGTTTGGGTCAATGATTCAAATGCTTGACCTAGTTTAACCCATTAGACCATCAGGTTGGTGTATCAGGTTGGACCAATTTTGACACTTTAGTTTCATCTTAAGAACCTTTATTTATACATGTTGAACTTGATTTTAAAATAGCAACACAAACTATTGAAATAAAGATATATTTTTAAATCTAAACAATATCCTAAACATGAGATAATATCTTTAAATCTAAATAAGATTGTAAAGATTTAAAATTGGAAATTTTAATTGTTCTCACATTTAAGTTACTCTCCATTTGATTTTCTTAACCATCTTTATCCTTAATGTATTATCTTTTATCTCTATTTCTAAATAAAAAATTAATAGTTTTTTTAGAAAACATCTATAAATAAAATTAAATTGAGTTTTTTTAAATTATGCATACATAATAATCATGAACATGAGGTTTCTACATACATATATATATATATATATATATTAAAAAACCTCTTTCATCATTCTGCATTATCTCCTTCTTTTTATAGTCCAAAGTCCTACTCTTTATACCTATCGCCTGTGACCACACTTGCAATCAACAATCATCTAACACCATTAATGCATTGTCATGTCTTTGATGTTAGGTAATCACTACGACCATTCAACATTGTTCATGCATTGGATTATCGTTGATATCAGGTCATCATTCAATTTGCAACTAGTTCGTTGACACTGCAATGTCTCCTTCGACTGCAACAATTTAATCGACTTGCCCTTGTAACCTCCATCCCCTACAACCACACTTGCAACCAATGACCATTTGACACCATTAATGTATTGCCTTGTCACTGAACCATCATTACGACCATTTGACACCATTAATGCATTGCATTATCCTCGACGCTAAGCCATTATTTGATCTGTGACTGTTTCATTGACGCTACAATATCCCCTTCAATTGCACCAATTTAACCAATTTGTCCTTGTAACAACATCTCTTATAACGACACTTGCAATCAACGACCATCCAACACCATTAATGCATTTCCCTGCCATTGACGTCAGATCATCGATGCGACTATCCAACACTATTAATGCATTGTCTTGTCGTTGACATCCAACCATAATTCGATCCACGACTAGTTTGTTGGCACTACCGTGTCTCATTCGACTGCACCAATTTAACTATTTTTCTCTTGTAACTAACTTTCCCCACAACGCCAACCACGTTACATGTCAATCTATACATGTTATTGGTGACGTCCTGTCCATCGAACAACCATGTCTTCACTAGGGCCTCCAATAATGAAAAAAATATATAAAGTATATTTTTTTAGTATTTAAATGGATAAAGTTACTTTTCATGATTAAGACAAAATAGTAAAATGAATTAATTAATTAGTATAAGTAGCATTTTTAACACAACATCCATACATATTTTGAAAAAGATAATTAATTTTATATCTCAATTTTGAACTGTTAACTATAAATCGGAAATATAATTTATGTATTCAAAGCTATTTATTCATTATTAATTTAGTTTCAATATAATTCATATATTTAAAAATATTTATTGTTATTATTTTTAATCATATAAAATAAACATTTATTATATACATGTACAAATTAAAATACTAATTATACTTGTAACTTTCAATAAAACACGAAATAAAAAAAATCCTTATTATAAAATATAGTTTTATAATTTTTTGCCCCTTTTTATAAAATTTTATTTCTATGGTATTGTGCATTAATTATTTTTGACTAAAATACTCTTGTTATTTTAATTCATAATTGAACTGTCTTATTCTCTTTCCTATGTAGATTAAAGAAGATAAATAAACTTTCATTAATTTTAAGGATTTTTTTTTTAAAATATCATAATTACAAATAACTTTATTACTAATATCTAAATTTAGTCGATTTTCTTTATAGCAGTAAATTTGTCAACCACATGTTTCCAAAATAGAGATGGAGTGTGGGATAATGGATGTATCAATAAATATATTGATTTATACTATTATCATTTAATACCTGTGGTCATGGATATGGTGTGTAACTAGGCAGGTGATATGCACTTGATCTAGACTAGAACGACAAAATTAAATCCCATACTGTGTACTATTCAACAAATAAATAAATAAACTGCAGAAACAAACATAACGCAGGGCTTAATTGCTTATAGATGTGAACAGTAAGCACTGACACTATCTTCGTCACACGCGGCGAAGCGATCTCTCAAACTCTTACCACCAACCACTTCTCTTCTCTCACTCTCTCATTTTTTGCTTTCTTCTGTCATTAGTCTTTCAAAGTTTGAAACTTTTTTTTCTCTCTCTTTCTCTACTCCCATAATCCCATTTCTCTTAAGCCGCAATTCATAATAGAACTGTCTCGAAAGCCATCCTTCTGCACATTCCTTCAGCTATAAAAGATCCTACCTTTGACAGTCGAAGCATCTTAAAGACGAACCAAAATGAGAGAGAGAATTATTCATGATATGTTTTGTTCTTAATTGGGTGAGTTTGTCTCTTTATCTCTATTGCATTTATTGTCGACGTCAATGCCACTTTATTATGG
Source organism: Glycine max (assembly GCF_000004515.6). Taxonomy (NCBI): domain Eukaryota; kingdom Viridiplantae; phylum Streptophyta; class Magnoliopsida; order Fabales; family Fabaceae; genus Glycine; species Glycine max. Next base: position 45,118,216 of record NC_038256.2, read on the forward strand.
TTCTCTTCTTTTTATATTCTCTCTCTCTTTCACATTACCAGAAAATTGTAATGCATGCACACTCTCTTGAAGGTGAGAACTTATGATGATTTCTTCTCTGTTTTTTATTTTTCAAAACTATAATTTACATCAGTGACTCTTATGTTTGCCTTTTTTGAGAAACCAGTAGTACTGAGAAGGAAATTTTGTATTCATCGATTTAGAATTAACTGATCTGTTTTTGCTGTTCCAAGGGTAAGTTTCTGAGAATTTTCTGTCACTTTCTCGGCAAAAAATTATGTCTTCCCTCTCCAATCTTGAACGCTTTCTCCTACGCGTCACTCCAGATGTTCCGTCACTCACTCTTCAGGTATTTTTATTTATTTTTTTCTTTTATCGTCTCTTTTTTATTTTAGAATTCAACGTTCTTTTTCTCTCTATTCTTCTCTCGTCTAACTCGTGTCACCGATTCGGGGCGCAAACTACTGACTTTGTTTTCTCTCTCCGTCGGGTCAAAATTGAATCGTGGATAATGATAATGAGGTTACTTTTTGAAAAGGATTCTTTTATATTTTTGAGTTTCTTTGAAAATCTCTGCATGTTACAGTGATCTCTTCCGATTATGCCGCAGAAGTATCAGAACAAATGTTTTAATTCAAATTAACTAGTTAATTATATTCTTTTGTTATTTTTATTATGCAAAAGTTATATTCTTTTGTGAACGCAGTAGTTATTCGAACGGTGCAGAATCAAAATTATAATCGACTCTATAAAAAGAAAAAAGTTATCCGAACAGTGAATTTGATTTCTTTCTCTGTCAAGGATAGTCATCAAAGTCAGACTTTTACCTAAAAATACAAATAGAAATAATGAAGTGTTGGTCAAATGGCTCCATTTTGACTTTTGTCTTTAGGAATATTCCCTTGATGCCATTGCTTTGATATATTATCTCTTTTAATTTTGCTCCCTTTTATTTTCATAATTAAATAAATGTTACATACATTTTGAATATATCTTACCATATTAAAAGTATATACATTTTCGCGGACGGTTGCTTAGAGGATAAAAAGAAAAAGACCAAATGTTTATTACTTGGTCAAATAAAAATTGATTCTGTTCTGTGTGTGTGATGTTATTTTGGAGAGAAAACATCGGCTCACAGATATGCTATTTGTTGCTCTATTGGTCCGTGAGTTAGGAGTTAGATAGATGCCCACGAGATTCTCGTGCCTTCACCTTAGGCCATGTGTGATGGTGACTAGGGATGATGTATGTACTGTCTGTGCACAATGTGCAAAACCTTGAATTTGATCCTCTCTTTGTTTTTATTCTTTTTATTTTTTATAAATATATTATTAAATTACTACTAAATTACACACATATATATATAACATATATATATATATATATATATATATAATATTTAAGGATAATTTTATTATTTTCATAATAAAAAAACCCAAGAGAGGATGATTCTCACTCCACTTCACTCCCGGAAGGATATTTTTGTACTCTTTTCTCCTTTTCGAGCATGTGACTTCAAGTGGGTCATCCCCTAGAAAATGGTATGGGAAAAACTAGAACCGACAGTTCCTGCATTTAGAAAGCAACAGTAGCTCTTCCAATTATATTTGATAAATCTCTTGGCCTACTAGCTTTTGCTACTTAATTGAGTGTTAAAACAAAGATATAAACCGTGCTTCTTGCATTTTGTGAAACCACAGTACTGTTGCATATTTTCTTGTAGCTCGTAATTAAGTTTCTTTGCAATATATCTGACACAAATATAGTTACCCTCTTGTAATGAAGTAGTATTTCTTATCTAGCCACATATAAATTAAACGGAAATGAAATTTGAACCTTTCCTCCCCTAGTTCCAATCTACCAAAAAATAGTCCACCGTTCATTCTAGTAAAAGATAGAAGGGCCAATTGATTGGTTGATTTGTTTTCTTGCCTTTATCTCGTATTTTTCAGAGCTGCTGTAGTGATCTAAATGCACAATGGCTACCTCCTGGCAAAGACACAATCGAATATTTCACTCTGAAAGATCTTTGGGACTGCTACTATGAATGGAGTGCCTTTGGTGCTGGCATTCCTATGATATTGGAAAATGGTGACACTCTGGTGCAATACTATGCTCCATATCTGTCTGCTACCCAAATCTATATCAGTAAATCTAGGTATATATGCAGAAAAAAACAGTGTTTATGTACTAAATGTGTCAACAAAATGGTATGAGTATGAACCATCTTATTCTTTTCTAGGATTCGGAAAGAGTACGGTGAAGGAGTTGAAGTTGAATGTGATTCCTTGAGCGAGGACAGTGCAAGTGATAACCTTTCTAGATCACCCAGTAACAATTCTAGCAAAGCATGGGATGATGCTTCTTTGGATTCAGGCTCTGACCAAGTGGGTTCATGCACAACAAAGGATATGCTTGGCGCCCTTTACTTACAGTACTCTGAGAACTCTCCACCTTACCAGCGGGTTCCATTTTCTGAGAAGGTATAGCCTCTAACTTCTTATCAGCAAATGTTTTTATGTTCACTCTCACACACACGCTGCATGCATGTCTGTTGAATAATATTGATGTTTCTTGTTTCAGATAACCGAGTTAGCTAAAAGCCATCCAGGATTGATGAGGTTGAAGAGTGTGGATATTTCCCCCACAAGTTGGATGGCTGTTTCATGGTGAGTAGAATTAGTTTTGTTGTACTGAAAATTTGTTGTTCTTGAAGATGAACACTAGCTAGAACTTGGAAGTAAGTGCACCTGGTGATAATTAATTGGCCTTGCTCTTTAACTTTAGTAATTCGTAGATAATTAAAATAAAACTGTGAAGAAAAGCCTTAAATTTTTCAGTTAGCTTTATATTTGCTGGATTATTTTTGTTGCAATTTTGTGGTTATTCAAATATAACTTGTAGTTGATAAAAAGGTCACTGTCTCTGAGTTGTCACAGATGCTATTTTATTTTTAGTTTACTTCGAGTTGAAATTAATTGATTTGCGGAGACAAGGTTGAATTTATTGTATTATTTCCTAGTGATATATAAATGATAGTATATATTATTTCTTGCCCAACTTTTGGTTCTGTGTGTTTTTCATAATCACGTGTATATATTAAAAAGCTTTTAATCAATTTGTTTTTCCTTATATTGTGAAGTTTTACATATACTTCCACTTAGATCTCTAGTTTCTGTGATACAAAGATCTCACATTGACTCGTTATGAATAGGTATCCCATTTATTCCGTACCATGCCACAAAAATAAAAGGGACCAAACAAGCTTCCTCACTTTCCATTCACTTTCATCTTTCCAAGGTATCTTAAAGTAGTGATTTGTCAAACAAAAATCATATCAAATAAATTTGAAGCAAGCTAACAACTATTATTTTGTTTGTTTTGCAGACTGTGCAAGCAAATATGACGAAATTCACACAGGGAATAACAAAAGTTGTTTAATTGATTGGCGAAGTATTGTGGGAGAGAAATGCAAGAAAAAAGAGAGGGGTTGCATGTCTCTCTCTCCTTTTGGGTTAGCCACGTACAAAATGAGGAAAAACATATGGTTAAATCCCTATAACAATAACCAAGTGGTGACCGATCTATACAACGCTGCAGACTGGTGGTTGAAGCATATCAACGCTGACCACCCTGACTTCAACTTCTTCACACGCCAACCTACCTTGTAGATTGGTTTGTGTTGTGTTCATCACCACCAGCTCAATGCCCCTTTGCTCAGTTTGCTACTCTCATTTCGGTATCAGAATTTGCTTAGTTTGGTACTCTGACCTTCACCCTAGGTCCAACTCTGAGAACATTAATAAATAAAATGTAAAGTTTAGTTTAATGGGTTCATGTAAAGTGATATTTATCTTAGCTTCTTTACCCAATCTTTTTTCTTTTTGGTTAGGTTGCTTTCAAAGATGACTGAAACTTTGTAGTAGGTAAACTATTTTGGTATGTCTTCTGTTGTATAGTTTTTTTCTTTCTTTAAATACTCATTGCATATCCTTCTCCTTTTTATCCCAACACTGGGAACAATTGCCGTGAGTTCGGAGACACAAGCAAAAAAAAAAAATAAAGCACCAAACCAGCCTTTAGTGGGTCAGTTCAGTTTGCGTAGCAACCTGGACCACGTAAATAAATAAATAAAGTCATAAACTAAAAAATAATTTATGGATAATTTAATTTGTATAGATATTTCTGAAAAGCTGATTTTTTTTTTAAAAAAATTAATCATAAACTATTTTTAACAAGTTTACTTTAATTTTTTTATCCAAATACACCTAAATAAATAAAGTTATAGTTAGCTGAGTCGTTCTGTTCTCAAATTTCAATATTTTTTGTAAAAATTATAAATAGTTAAAATAATTGTTGGGAAAATGCCTTAGATGCTGTCAAAGAGTTTTAATTTAAATTTTGATTTTGTTTTCCCATTATTAGTAGTAGCTCCTAAAATCAAGGAGCATGATTTTTTTATTATGTTATTTCAGTATTTATTTATGCTTATATATTCAATAAAAAATAATCACCAGCATTTGTCAAATACATATTCGTGTTGATTTTCTTTTGTTTGTTGTTTTTTTTTTGTCTTTTGTGTTTTTTTAATCTCAAATTAAAACCAATAATTTATATCTATAATTCTCTTTTTAGATATTTGTGAAGTGGATGTCAACTCTAATTTCTCACAAGTTACTTTTTTTATTTTTGTTGGAGAGAGTTATTGATAATTGTTGTGCATAATTACATTTGAATTTCATTTAACATAATAATTATCTACTTTTTATTAATTTTTGATTTGTTTAGCCTTTAATAGTTAAAATTTAGTATTCTATAGAACTCTAGGTTGCAAATGAAACCTTAAACTTTTTCTTAATTTTTGTGCCATTGTCAGGGTTTTGGAACATCAAGGGAGGAAGGGAACAGTGTTACAACAAAGAAGACTCTTAATGCTTGTCCAACGAAAGAGATCGTGCTGAAGAGGACACGTGGCAACTCAATAGAGAAAGAGGGTTCACATCACCTTCACATGGCAACTCAAGAGTAAAGGAAGAGGATCCACATCACCAGAACAGCTCGTCCAATGAGCAAATCCCTCTAGAAGGAAAATATTAATTGCAATTTTGGGAATGTAGAAGAACTAGCCCAGCAAGTAGAACAAACTGAAGAATATGCATTTCTATTTCCCTATCATATTTTTAATGTGTTAAATTTGATACATTAGTTTCATAATATCTACATTTTATTGCTTTAAGTTTGATATATCATAATATTTTATAACATTTATATTAGTTTTAATTTAATATTTTTAAAATACAGGTATTGAGAAAAATAAATAAATTATTAAATTGAGAATAACAAATAACAAAAAAAAAAATATACAGCTAATTGGTTGGCTCATCATGCTCGTTCTCTCAAACACCAATGGCTTCAAGTGCACTGCTACTTGGCATGTCAACATACATTCTTAACATTGATCATCCAAGCACCATCTACAATTTAACTTCATAAACCATTGGGCGGATTCTAATTAAGTCTCATGCCAACAACATCAGATCATTGGAGCTAAATTAACCAAATTCGCTTATGTTCCCCAAAATTTGATAAGTAGTATAATTATTAAAAAGTTAGGAAGAAATGAAAAACACCTTGATACAACATGTATTGATAAACTTGAGAATTCAAATAACTCTGCAAATTTAATTAAACATATAAAAGAAATTAATATATAATCATCTAAAATGCAAACAAAAAAGAAATAAATATTTGAATCTGCCTTTCTTCAAAGGAATCACACTTCCGGTTCTTCCTCCTTTTATCCTTCCTCTCTCTAATCTACCAACAAACATCAGTCACATGCACTCCCTATTTCATGTCAAATTGGAGAAACTATATCACATTATCACCCTTTTCTGATGCAACAGGAATGACAAAAAGTGACCTTGAATTAACCCCATTGATGCGCATGTATTGGAGCAAGTTGCAATAATGGTCATTTCCAGCATGACACGCAATGTACAGTTTTTTTTTTATAAAAAAGAATGAAAGAGAGAAAAAAGCAGTAAAAATAGAAAGAATGAGGAATTTATATTTGTAAAAAGAACAAATCTGAAGAGATGATATTTTCTACATTAAAAAAAAAGAGAAAGAAGAGAAAAGCAAAGAGAAATTAGACCTATAAAATACACACAATTATGTATAACATTAGGCACTGAACTTATACACAAAAGTAATAGTTAACAACAAAGCCACACACAATTTATAGAAGTCGAATAACAGATGAAACTAAGATGCCAATTGCCAAGAATGTAAAGAGCTTTGAAAAATTAACGCGTACAGTTTATAGAGAGAATTTTTCTTTTAGAAGAAGACAATGAAACATAGAAAACAGAAATAAGAAAGAAGATAGTAAACATGGGAAAATAAATGATGAAAAAAATCAATACTGGAATGAAGGAAAATATCCTATCAATCTTTACTTCCCCAATTGACACCTTTCCATATTACTCTCCCCCAAGAACACGCTGACGGGTAGAAAATCAATACTTACAAATGCCTAGACCCACAAATGCAACTGTCCTATCTTGTAACACATAATTGTTGCTCTTCTCGATCCATTTGCAACATATAGCCGTCCAAATTAACTAAGGCAAGGATTTGTTTGGATTTTTTTTTTTACAGATAATCTTCCTAATCACACAATAAAGAGAAAAAATAAAGGGAAATAATAACACAATAAAAAAAGAGCATTACCTAATGCTGCAGCCTACCGCACTAATCACAAGTAGAGCACAGAACAATAGGAGCAAACATCTGCGAAGGAAAATCTCCTAAACCTGAAACCCATATAACAAAAGGTTCAAATAGTAGCAAGAATAAAGAATGCAACAACATTGAAATAATATGAAAAAAGAGACAATAATGGATTCGAAAAGAAGAAAACTTTAAGTAAGGTGAATTGAATGGGTGCCGTTAGATAAAGGAAAGTTTGAGTAGCAGTAGTTTGTGCGGTTAGGTTTGCAGAGATGATGTATTTGTGTCTTCTCTGGTAAGGAAAAAGAGAGGAAAATTATGGGAAAATTAAGGTTGATAAGTCAAACTGCTAAACTAAACTGAATAAACAGAAAATCAATTAAATCAAAATAAAAAATTTAAAAATTATTAGATTGGATTAAATTTTGAATCTAACTTTTAAAAGTGATCCAGTTCAATACAAATCAAGCTTATACAAAAACATGCTTAATTTCGTTTATAAAATTATCATACCTGTATTGTATAAATAATATTTATGAAATTACTATACACCAATTTATAATTTTCTTATAGTTTTAGTATCTCATTTTTGTTGTGACATTTATCATTTTTATTTTAATATTTTTTAAATAAATTTTAAATATATAATTTCTTGACTAATATTTATACTTTAGGTGTAATAGTTGTTACGATATGTCATTGATAAACATAATAAAAATCTTTGGTTTTAGCTGAACCGCAACAATGACCACAATTGTCACTACTTAGATCACCATACATTACATAAAGTGATTCTCCCTTTTATCTCTCACGTACGAATTTAATTACTACTTAATTATCTTCTTCCCGGCTAGGCTTATTTTATTGAGAGAAAAAGAGCATGTGCTTAATTAATATGCTTTCGGGGAGCGTCACCATCGTGATTGCTAAGAACTTGGGTAGGAGGCTATAGAGAATTGAAAGGCTTCTTATTGTATATTGTATTGAAATATCATTATCATGCGCGTCAAAACACCCATGCATATTACAAATATAAATAGAAGCTGAATAGCATTCAGCATATACATGTATTCTGGTAGTTCTTATAGAAAATTAATGTCCCTATTTATGTATAGTATAATATCCTCTTAGGAAATCGAATCTTGGTTTCTCTTGTTCATCAAGGGCTCTTCGGAGTCAGAACATACATCTTGCATGCATGTGAATCTAATTGAGCAGAGATTTCTCCTGAAACCGATTGTTGAGTAGTATTCTACAGAATTCATAATACACATGATCAAAACCTTAGGTATCTGCATTATAAAGAACAGAATAAGTTAACCATGTATCTCACCGCCCATAAATCTTTTGCATCAACCATAGTTCCTGGTTCGAGGCCTATGTCAGACCAGGACGCAGTCACTGTTGCATTTGATGAACTTCTATTCCATAAGACCACAGCTACCTTGTTATCAATGAGAGGACCTGCCCACACCTGCCACAATATATATGAACTATCTATTTATTAAAAGCTGTTTTTAAAGATATAGTGAAGTTTTTTAATTATGAGTAAAAATTAGTATTACTCAATTACGTGTCATGTGAAGATTAATTGAAACTACAGTGATCACATATCATTTAATAATTTATCGTTTAATAGATACACATGCAAGCCTATTAATTATTTTGACTTTACATATAAGTTTGTTTCTATTTGCTTTATTCTTATGCAATTAGATTAGATGAGATGAGATATTTTCCCTTCAAGATTGTTTCCTAGCTTGTCAGAGTTTTGTAGTGACATATAAAAGCAGAGAGTGGTATTATAAGAGAGAAGATATATGGTGAGAACCTTCCACAGTTTTACTGGAAAACACACAGAAAGGGAAAACCTAGGAAATTAATTACCTCCAAATCGTTATTGCTTTTCACTTTCTTTCCTTGAACACCTTCTTTATCTGCAATACCAATGAGAAGATTGTAATTTGGAAGTTCCATAACATTCTCTATTAAAGAAATCAATGTTTTTGTCATTTCAAGAAAGTGGGGAGTGTTTTTATTTCAGTTCATGCCTTGGTTTACTGCAATAACTTCCGGGTTGCTTATCAGTTCAAATGTTGTCTTGTCCATTGATCGAATATCACAACCAACCAATAAAGGAGCCTAAATAAACAAAATTAAATAGTTGAACAGCAAATAATGACAAGAAGGGTAAGAATCTAAATTTCGTTTCATGGTATACCTTAGCTAAAGCCCATATGCTGAAATGGGCACGATATTCTTCTGTGGTCATGCCTCCATTTCCAACTTCCAGCATGTCCGGATCTAATATTTAAAGAGCAATGACATATATCAGGATCTAATTAATATTGGAGTTTGTTTTCTGAAATTCAATAGCATACATAATAATCGATTTGAATGTGTTTGAATGTTAACTGAAAGTTAATAGACTAGTTAATTAAATTATAAGTATTTAATATATAGAATTAGTTGATAAGTATAAAATGATGTGAAAAAACATAAAAGAAGGAACTATAATAAGATACGAGAAGAGGAAAAACATTACGGATTTGATATCCTCTGTTAACAAAATTATCATTTAATTTATTCATAAAAAAGAATAACAAAAAAAAAAGTAGGAGCATAGAAGCTCAAATGCTACATGTAAAAAATACACTACCAAAATGTTGCAAAAATAAATTCCCTTACAAAGAGGTTTAATTTGGTCAAATAAGCTTTTAAGGTATTGAAAAAGTAAGTTAGAAGTTAGCTTCAAAGCCTTTCCAAATACACTCACTAGTGAGGTTAATCAATTACCATTCCATCCTCCAGGTCCAGCATAAGATACCCATTGGTCATTTGCATCTGCTATGTTAGTCATGCTGCGAGAGGGTGCAAAATGAATTTTAAATGAATTACGTAAATAAATTAAAACAAATTATTAAGAGTGTATATTTCTATAGCTCAATTATCATGTTTATCTCTGTCAAGTTGTTGATCAGTAAAGTATGAACTGAAATACAATATTGGTGCTCACCTATTCCAGTTATCCTCAATATCTCCTGTTGTTCTCCAACTATTTCCCACAGTTTTGGCCCAAGTTGCTGGGTCTTGCCATCCCCTATGTTTGAGAAAGCAATTAATCATAAATCAATTATGCAGTTTCAATCAACTTAGAGGGAAATTAGAGAAAAAAATTTCTTTCTCTCTGTATGATATCGTCACCAATATTTTAACTCACCATTCACACATAGAGAAGAAGACTGGCCTTCCAGTTTTTAATAAAGCTTCACTCATTGGTGGATACCTGTTTTACAAAATGTATGATATGAAACTGTGAATATTCCAGGTTTTTATAAAATTATAAGCATGTAGATATTTGTTTGAATTTAAATTTGAAGGCCACAAATACCTGTCTGTGGCTTTTATACCATTATTTTCACAATTATCGTACTTCAAATAGTCAACTCCCTAAAATAATATTTAAATCAGATATTAGTTAACATTATGTTAGAACTTAGAAGTAAGTTGATAGAAATGCAAAATGACTCTCAATTAATGAATGCATCACATGTATACCCAAGAAGCAAATGTCTTTGCATCTTGTTCTTCATGTCCCAGTGATCCAGGCATACGTTTGCTGCATGTTTGATTTCTGCAAGTAAATTGTAAGTGATCAGAAAGGCTTGAAATCTTTGACATATGCTCAAATATATCTAATCTTAAGGTTAATGTGTTGATACCCAGCATCTGAATAGATCCCCAACTTTAGACCTTTGCTGTGAACATAATCAGCCAGAGCCTTAATTCCTGAAGGAAATGATGCAGCATTGGGAACCATATTGCCCTAAGATCATTTTTAATTTGTCAGAGCTATCAAATGGATATTATAACCCATCCAGAGGAGGAAAACAATAAAGCATAAGCAAAATTAATTGGAAATATTAATTACCTCAGTATCTCGATTAAGTTCGGCCCAACAGTCATCTAAAAATCATACAAAACAGTTACAATATTGTTTCTTCATAAGTAAAATATTACTAAAAGGATTATTGTTATAATAGAAGTGGTAGTCTACCTATATTTACATATTGGTACCCCAAAGCAGCGAGCCCCGTTGACATCATTGCATCAGCTGAAATAATAAACAAATATACCATAAAATCCAGATTGCTAGCTATATATCTGAAATTTGAAGTACAATAACATTTTGCTGAAGCAGAGGGTCGCATAATAAAGTTACCTGTTTCTCGAACTACACTTTCATTAACATCGCAGCCAAAATGATTCCAGCTATTCCACCTGATCAGCATTCATGTATTGCCATTTATAGACTTTCATGAATCTATGTTTGATGTATATACTCACATAACTAACAACAAACTTTCAATTAATTAACAAAGACGTACTCCATATTTTGATACATGACAATTATTTTTATTGAAGTATGTATAATGAAGAAAAAAGAAATTGATCATTTCGAAATCTTCTATCTATGGAGAAGAATAATCGAAACTGTATAGAAGATATATATATATATATATATATTTCTGTCTTGTGTACAAAATAAATAATCTTTCACTTCCTATAAGTGACTTAGGAAATAAAATAATGTGTGAATATAAACATAGGTGAACAAAAAAAACACCCTCAATTTAATCTCTTGATTAAAATTATATGCATTATTATATATGCTAGTTTTTTTTTTTAAAAAAAATAGTTACTAAATTAGATTCTAAAATATTATTTTAATCATCAAATTATTCCCTCATAGTTTTAGTTTATTACTAAATTAATTAGTCTCTTAAAAATATTTTTTATCACCATTTTAGTCCTTCATAAAATTAAAGTTAATTATATGCTAAAATTGTAAATGTTTCCTCCATATATTTAATTTATTAGACCATCAAAGATTCTATTTCACCATTTTGATGATGAATATATGATAGCATTATAAATCTTTGGGAAACTAATATGTTTTATTACAGAACAAATTTTTGAGGGACTAATTTAATAAGAAGTTGGTATTCCTAATATGTATTTAGACACATCATAAAGGAGTGTTTGGTAGGAGATTTTTTTTTTTTGGGGAAATTATAAGTTGAAAAACTTAATTTTTCATATTTGATATGCATTTTAAAAAAATTAATGGAAATATTTTTTAATCAATTTTTTACAAAATTTTTATCATGAGAGAGGTAAGAATTTTCCTTTTTAGAGTTTTTTTTATTATAGTAAAATCATCGTGTTATTCCCTATTAAATTGTATAATATGATAAATAATTATTAAAAAAAATTTAATTTTTAACAAATTTATCTAAAAATTTTCAATAATCAATCAAACAAATTTTATTTATTTTTAAGAAATGGAGTAATTATTAAGATTCATGATTTCCGGGAATAAAACAACTTTTTTCTCAAGAAAAGAAGACACAAATTCAAGTAAAAATAATATAGCATGACATGGACATTAAAAAACCTAAATGCATGAGTCACACATTCGAAACCAACAAACGCAATTACGTTTGGTTTCACGTTTTCAATATATTTTCAAAAACTAATAATTATAATTTGTACATTCAAAACGTGATTTTTCCATCCTCAACGAGAGTTTCCAAACACGTTATTAAACACCTAAAACTTGCGTGGGATCAGCACTTATAGCAGTTACTACAAGAAGACATCAATTCATTCATGGGCGGTGGAGGACTTGAATTCCAATAAAGGAACCATAAAGTTTAGCTATAAAATTCCTCCTACTCTCGTCATTCCAGTTACGTACGCATTTAATATTCTTCCTTTTTAATACTTATAAACCTACAAATCATGGAAAGCAATAATATATAATTTATTAATTTCTCGTGAGGTTGCTGTTATACACTTACTTTTTTTTAAACTACAAAGAACTTGTGTAATTGTGGCAACTTAATTACTGCGTCAATCACTTGGAACGTGGACATGTACATCAATGTAAATTAGTTCCTTATTAAACCAAATTTTCTTAAGTTATATAAATTTCTAAGTAGACGCGTATGTGCACATGCAGACAATTCAAATTAAAAGTTTGATCTCAACTAAAGGGAAAAGAAGCAATTACCCCATGGGAGGTGTTTGGCCGAGGCCACTTTGGACCAGGTTTCTCCTCTCCGTCAACACAGACAATCTTCTGCTACCGTTCACTAATAAGCGAGCAGTTGAAGGATTTCCATGCAAAAGCACAAGGATGCACAAGGCAAGCACCATAATCTCCATGGGTAACCTGCGGCTCCAACTCGAGAATGAATATTGCATTGCCATATAGGAATACAAATATATATAATTGTGAATGTTTCTCAATAGGGGCTAATTGAATATTGAAGAGGCTTTTATGTTTATATCGTCCAACGCGGTAAGCTGAAATAATGAAAGTGGGTACAAGAAAAAGAAGATGGTTTTGGTTTGGCTAGTAATGTGTGAAGAAACAAAGATTATGTGGGCAATTTATAGAGGGAATGTTGTCCTGATGAACCACCTTGTTCTCTCACTAAAAATAAAAAAGAACACACATTAATTGTCCAGTGAATGAATATAATAATGTCTATCCTCACACACCGATGCATCATTCCGTTGCTGTCTCTTTTTCCTTTTTATCTTTTGGATCTTTCAAAACAAAAGTTTGAATTCAATGTCGTCATTTTGCTACCGGCCATCCTAAATTTTGGCAACATATATATGATCCTCAACTGTTTTCATTTTCTTTTCATAAGCAAAACATATCTCCCTTCTTAGAATTAGATTGAAGCGAACAATCAACTTCCCTTAATTGGTAACGAGCGAAACTTATCAATAGTGAAGGAGCGGCGCCTCCTAGCTAGTAGTTAGGGGCTTCTCCCTTCATGAAGGGTTTATTTTCCATTTTAGGTGGGATCTTTTTTTGTCCACAATAATAGTTTTTTTTCCCTTTCCTCACCACTATCACTTCTCTTCTTCCGTCATCACTTGCGATTAATTACTACTACCTTTCTCTCCTCCTTTTATAATTACCGTCACTTTCATTTTCTCTTTTCTAACTTTCCAATTTCTCATTATTTGGCTATGGTGACATCTTCTCCCTGTCTCTTAACTTTTTCATCACTTTTTTTTCTCTCTTTGAACATAACTCGTTAAGCCATCTATATATTACAATTTTATTCAAACACTAGAGTTTTTTTAAAACTCAAATTTGTTGTCTTTATGAAAGTTCTTCTATTCATAGCACTGTCTTAGATTCCTTGTGGGTTATTTTGGATCAACTCGATCGATTTAAGTTGTTGGACAAGTTCAAATCCCAAGAGCTAGAGATAAAAATAGCAAAGTCTAGAGTTTTGTCAAATTAAAGTTTACTTGTAACAAGAGCATGTTTTATTGTGTTTGTAGTTATAGGATTACTAGCACGTTTAACTTTGATTTTGAACATGTAGGAATGTCAAACTAGATTAAACTTGATGGATCAATTCACTTAACTCACTAAAATGGATTGAATTGGGTTGAATTCAACTTACATAACTCATCAACTCAATAAATCAAGGGTAGACTAGAATTGAATTGACCTATCAAGTTGATATATTTTTTGTTATGAATTTTATAACTTGTTTAATTAACTATTGTTTTTAATGAAAATAATGAAGTATTATGAATTTTATGTTATTTTGTTGTTTTATTTTATATAATTATTTAACTTGTGATGATAGTTGATAAAAGGAATTTATGTTAAGAAAATTTAGTAAGATAATATTCTTATGATTGAGACATTATGTTTAGATTATTTTTTTTAATTTTATTTAATATGTCAACTTATGGGCCATTTATTTTTATATTTTTTTCTTTTTTAAATATTTTGGTTGGTCCAACACAATACAACCTATTTTTTATGAGTTAAGGGCCGGTTAAATTGGGCTGGCTCATTTAAGATCCAAGTACATAGTTATAATGCTCTCTTCTTTTAGCATCTTATGTTTTTGTAAATATAGTTGAGCATTTTCAATGAAGATCTTTCAAAAAAAAAAAAAAAAACTAGGCATAATATGCATCCCCCAAAGCGGACTAGAATGATTAATTAGACTAACAGTCAGTGGCGGAGTTTGAACTAAAATTTTGGGAGAGTCCAAACAAATTTTAATGCATATCTTTAATATGTAATATCATATTAAGCTACAATATAAATACAAAGTTGAGAAAAAAAATGATAAATTGTTTACATTATTATTACAAATAAAAATAGATAAAATCTATAATAATATACTTGAATATGCATAAATTTTTTTAGCATTAAGATAGAAAAAAAAACATTATATGCTGAGCATTGCATATTTTAGAAGGAAAGTGATTATTTTATGAAAGTATAGGTTGCACAACAATAACATCAAGGTAGAAAACGAGAGCAATAACAATGCTTAAAAAGTTAGTGGATAACTGGATTTATATCAAATCAGAAAAATAAGTCAATATTTAAAAAATCATTAGAGATCGAAAATGAAAATACATACATACTTATGAAGATAAATCGTGCAAATATGAAAAACAAGTCTATTGATATTGTTGAAACTAAGCTACACATTAGGCGTTTAGAGAATAAAAAATGAGAAAGAAGGAGAAGTGAGTAATCTGTGAGTTTGTGTTAAGAAAAAAGTATAAAAAATCCTTGAAATTGTTAAAACTATAATTGACTGAAAGAGAAACAACAGATGATGAACTTCCAATTTTTGTTGAAAAAAAAAAGAACTTTGGTCCTAAATTGTAATTAAGTTAATTGAGTTAAGGTATAACAAACTAAGTATTAGAAATAATTAAATTTTTTACTAATCATATTATTATAGACATAGA
This sequence comes from Glycine max, assembly GCF_000004515.6. Taxonomy (NCBI): domain Eukaryota; kingdom Viridiplantae; phylum Streptophyta; class Magnoliopsida; order Fabales; family Fabaceae; genus Glycine; species Glycine max. The sequence continues at coordinate 45,133,774 of NC_038256.2, forward strand.
TATATGTTTATAATTTTGAAAAACTTTTGGGGTCCCGTCCCTATATACCAGTGCTAACAATGTTGTAATAGTAGAATGGCCCCACTAACTTGAGAAGTGTATTCAAGAAATTTCATTGGACCCAAAACTATCCACCAAATCTATAACAAAAAACTGTATACAACGGTCAAAGCTTTTGAATTCAACGCACTCATCTATACTCGAACATGAACAACTTGACACGAAAAAGACAAAGTACGAACTCGAATGCACATAGTTTGTATTCAACTTGATAAGATCAACAAACTATCCACATAAAAACTCTGAACATGTAGAACTCTCCTGTTTTTACAATAAAGGTTGGAACTTTTCATATAATATTTTGTTGCGTGCATGAACCATTGAGCACATGGATTAGTTGGCATAATGTCAGCTTAAATAGTGATTTCAAATTTAAATTTTAGGTATGAAACTGTGTAAAATATTTGGAGAAAAAGTTTTATCATTTATAAATATTTGTAATATCTACCAAAAAGAAAAGGTTGCATGCATGATGTGCTCCCCTAAACTTCTTAAGAATGTTCTTATATGTTACACTTTGTAATAATATTTGTTCTTTCCCACCTTTAAACTCACACCTACATTTATTTTATTCTTAAATATGCTTTAGGACTACAGAACCAACATAAGAGATAATATTTCAACCTACACAGCATTAATCCATTGTCAAGTATCTCAACAATTTCAACAATTTGATGAATATCTCTCCTAAAATATCAGAGTATTGTGTGTTGATCAGATTGACCTTACTACTACGAACCAAATTGTTCTCATCATATTTTATTCTTTTTTATTCTAAGCATCACAATTTAACAAATGTATAAAGTGAAGGGAATTAATTTGGATATGGTAATACAATGTTGAACAAAGGTCCCACCATCTCAAACACTCAATCAAGACTATAGTGAAAGAAAAGACATTCAAAAAGCATGTCTTGTATTTTCTCTACAATTTTGCATCATCACATACATATCACCTCAGTACCCACAATTATATTGTGCTAAGTCAAATTCTAAAGAGTATCTTATCTCCAGTACTATCTTTCATTAAAAAAAATTGCACCAACAAAATGGCACATTTAGGAGTAACCTTTATGCAAACTTAATTGAGTATTTCTTAAAACGTATTTTTTCAAATTTAATGGATTATTTTTTTAATTTGATAGAAAAATCGAAATTCACCTCAAATTTCAAGAACTACAATCATCTACTAAATATTTACATCCATGTAAGAATTACTCAACTAACCTAAAAGTATACTAAAACAATGTATCTTTGCAATAAAATTTTAAATATTAATTTATAATCTAGACATGACGAAAAAGTATGGCAACCTCCAAAAAACAAGGATAGTGGCCAACGTTTTCCTACCCTAAACAGAGATATTTGGTCGCTATTCTTGTTAGAGTCCGAAGTAGCGACAAACTGTAATCAGTTGCAAAAATAAGTCGCTAACCATTACTGACTTTATTGTGTTGCTATATGGCGACTGATATATCCCATTAGTGACTGAAAATATTTCACTTGCAGTCATACTTCAGTTGCAAAATCAGTCGCTAGAGTTTGCAGAATCATTGAAATTTTGCAGAATCATTGAAATTTTCAAACGCGTTGAATCTCTTGCACTTAACACTGAAGATGTCAGTTGCAACTTTAGTCGCTATTTTGTACCAATGACAACATTTACATCAGTGGCTAATTCGGTCACAGATCGTGGTCCTAATTTGTATCATGTCTAATTTGATGAAGTGGAGATGAAAACGTCCATCATATATATACTATTCTAACAAATTGTTGACATCGAAAACATAGATTTATATTAATTTGTATCATGCCATCTTAAGGCAGATTCAAGCAAATTAATTCTTACATGAATCATTTTAATAGAAAAATAGTGAAAATTGAAATGAATGTCTCTTTTATATTTATACAATATAGATCATGTAGCAACGGCCCTATCTAATTATCTACCTTACATATTTCCTTCAATTGTGTTAATTTTAGATCATAAAGAAGGGTAGGGGTCACACTTTATTCATCATCGAGGGCTACATCTACATACACACTTAACAAGGTTTTAGTGTTGATACTTCAAACCAGCATCAAAGAAATTGCATATATGAACTCAGAAAACGACAAGAAAAAACAGAAGCATACGAATAGGTACAGTACATTTCATAATACCCAAATTAACTAGTAATCTACACCAGCTAAAGGTTGATGATGAGGAGGCTCAATTGGGACCATAACGTATTCATACAGGAGTGCTGCGAGGGCTGCCCCAATCAATGGGCCCACCCAGAAGATCCAGTGGTAGTGCCATCTCCAACCCACCATGGCAGGCCCAAAAGCCCGAGCAGGGTTCATGCATGCCCCATCAAACGGCCCACCAGCGAGGATGTTTGCCCCAACAACGAATGCAATGGCTAAGGGTGCAATTGAGCCGATGCTGCCCCTTTTAGGATCAATAGCAGTAGCATACACTGTGTACATCAGACCAAACGTCAGAGCAATCTCAAGTATAAGACCGTGGAACGCTCCAAGCCCGATTGACACACTGAACCCCTGTGGTCTCTGTAACAGTTAACCACAATTTACTCAGTGATCTGATTTCTCATATTTTCGTTTTCCATAAAGAAGTAAGTTAGTCAAATTACCACACACACACAAGAGATGCTGTTTTCATCATTAATTTACATAAAACCAATCAAACCAAAGATAATTGTTTATAATCAGCCTTAACCTATAAATTTTGGAATCTTAAAAAGATTATCTACATTGAAGTTAAAATGGACGGGTAAAATTGGTTTAAGATAGAATTTAAGTGTGTTTGAAAAGTAGTTGAAAACTCCAATAACCTTTTAGATTAAAGGTACCTACAACATGGTCGCATTGACATTTTTCCGTTCAAAGTGGATCCAACGCATATCCAAACACATCCTGAGTAACTTCAAAAATTAATTCTTCCCTTGTACTGAATGTATCAAAATGTTTTTTTTATTGGCTATCAGAATTTATAGTTAGTTGAAGGCACAGGCTCCGCTCAGAGTCGATCATCATCATATCTATACTATATTACTATTGATACATGGATGAGAGGAGTTACCACATAATCTTAAACTAGCAGCGTCTATGTTCTAGACCATGGTTCATATACATAAAAGAAAATGAATTTTATAAAAAGAAATTAACTACACTTATAAATTATGTATCATGTAATAATTTCTCTGATAAGAAAGGGAGTAAGAGGAAAAAGTGGGATTTGATGTAGCATATATACCATGTTGTTAGTGACAAGCCTCAACAAGAGAGCAGCCACTATAGAACCGAGAAGTTGAGCCACCCAATAGTAAAGGGCTCTAAGGACGGAGATCCTTCCACCAAGAAGAGCACCAAAGGTGACGGCAGGGTTGACGTGTCCACCAGACACGTGCATGCTAGCAGAAATAGCAGCAAATAGAGCAAAGGCATGAGCTAGTGCAATTACCACTAACTCACCCGCTGATGACCCTGGTTCCTTGTAAATTTGTCCTGCAACACCACACAATTCATCACAGCGTATATATCAATTCATAGTCATAATAACGCATGCATATTATATATTATATATGTACTCCCTCCGTTCCATTATTATAGTCATTTTAACATTTCATGTTTTACCCATGAAAATTATTTTGAAACAATTTTTTTTTTTCTTACACGCCTATTATTATCGTAGCGAGGGAATACACCATTTAGTGGTTAAGTTAAGCATGTAATTAAGGAGAGAGGTACAGACGCAAAGCAAGGGCAGAGCCTTCTCCAGCAAAGACAAAGATGCAAGTGGAGAGGAATTCAACCAAGGCAGCTCTGATGGAGTCTGGGTGGCTAGCCTCATTCATCCTTCCAAACTCATATCTTCGAGTTGCCATCCCTGATGATCAATAAACCTTTATTTTTTCACTACTTTCCCTTGATGAGATTGTGATCAATGACCCAGCTGGTCTTAATTTCAAGACGATTAATTGTGACCCTGATTCAGTTGAGTTGAGAGAGCTTAGGCAATGCACAAGATTATTCTTCACTTCACACGTGCAAGGCTGTAAATTAAATGCAACTTATAGGCTTATAGTAATATATATATGGGTCATTTAATTTGCATGGCTGAAATGTGGAGTACTGCCACAGCTTATATGAGCCAAATAATAAGGGTTGGACCTGTGAGGGACACCTAGGTTTGTCAAAAGCTGAATGCTGGGCACGTGGAGATATGTGTTAACTCCCTCGATTCCCTTTATAGATCCATCTCTATCATTATCAACACGATCACCACTTTTTGGTTGCAGTGATTATTATGTTGATCCTTTTACCCTATAAGGACAAACACCAACTTGCTACTTACTACAACTTATCTGCTTGCACTTTGCGGTTGCGGTTTCAATGGCTTATTTTTCGAGTGATAATTTTTTGAAAACCAAATAAATAAAATATATATCCCATTCTTAATTTAATTCTTTTTATTTCACTCCTTTTATTAGCATTCGTATTAATTATTTTTCTTTCTTATCTCTTTCTGAGTGTAAACGTGATGTCCAACAAATATTTCTTTTCTTTAAATAAACAGTATATAACGCAACATTTATTAAAATCACAGAATATATTATATTTAATTAATGTCAAATGTGTATATGATTGTTAAATATAATTTTTTTTATCTAGATCATAAGTATTTTTCATCATCAGAAACAATCTTATCTTATTTGAGACTAATAATATCATTACAACTGCATACCGATGACTCTATAACACATCCTTTTTCTCAACTATATATATTATTTAGTTTTAAAAAAAAATCCTGCAATTTCCCTTCATTTTGTAAGCTGTTCTTACCCAATCTGTCCAGAGGAAAAAGAAAAAAACGAATGAGTTGGATCGTGGATATCATGTGACCGAGCCTAACTTGCTTATTGGGTGTTTGTCCATGTGAAGGCAAATTGTTATATATACTTTTACTATTATACCTTCTATTTATACTTTTTTTCAAAAGAAATTTCCAAGTGTTAAATATTAATACATTCTGAAAAATAGTAGTTTCTTGTTACATTATTTTCTTTTTTTTAAACCTCTTTTGATACAAACAAACGATAAATCAAGTCTAATTCAATTCATTAAACAACACGTGAATTGTTATGAACTCTCAATACATTAATTTTATTTTTTACCGACTCAATATGTTAGTTCAATTTCCACAAATAAAAAATAAAAATAAATATAGTAAACAAAACCTTTCAGTAAATATATATGAAAGAGATAGGCATCATATTAGACAATGTTAGTTCTTTGATAAAAATAAATAATCTGATTATTTTATAATATTTTGTTCTAAATAATTTATGAACATTGTAAAGAGGTTTTATATTACTCATTTAATCATTAATTATTATATTTATTAGTTTTTATAATAATCATCTTAAAAATTATATAGTTTGTTTATAGACTGATAATAAAAAAATTTACACTAATATTAAATTTATATTTTATAATAGTTTTTCACAGTATTAGTTTTTTTGTTTATTTCTCTTCATCACAGTTTTTTTCTTCTTCTTCATCACAGCTCTATCTCAGACTCAGCTCCTATCTCTTGTTTTAAAATAATTAGCATTTGTGAAGATTATTTTCCCCTAATTGTGGAGAGAATAGCCCCCTAGGCATTGGACTCGTGTGTCAGTGTTGCAACCAAGCAACCTTAGCTATGTCTCTCCTTGTTAATTCTCCTCTGCTGCCACTGCAAAGTACTCGGGTGCGTTATCCTTCTATTCCCACCTCACTTCTTCATTTTCTCTTCAATAACGTATCTGATTCATTTAATTAATTGACAGTGGTTGAAACCGAAGCAAGAAGCTAGGTTTTTGTCACACGGGCCAACCATAATAGGAGGAGGAATGAGCACAAACATCTTTGGAACTGCGAAAAGGAATGGAAATGGAAATGGGGTTAAAGCCTTTTTCATTAATCCTGAACAAGACCTCATCATCAAAGAAGCTCTCAAGGTATGTGCCTTCTTCTCTCTCACCACTTATGTATGTGGTGAAGGTGTATCTGCTCTTAAAATTTTATATGTTAAGATAAAAAAAAAATGCACTTTAAATTAAAGCAAGGATGTATGGAAGTGCCTATAGGAGTCATGTTCGTCTGTTATTATTAAGTATTAACTTTAATGGCTGTGACTGTGAGGAAGAGGGATGCACATCCTTAATTACACTTCAAAGCTCTGCAAGATTATTCAAACAAAGATGAGAAGTATCTCATAACATCATACGTAGCCTGTAAAATGCATGTTTGGTTTGCAGTTGAAATTGCTGCGGCACACGATTCAATGTAGATCCAACAGTTAAAAGCAAAATGAAAGCAAAAGCAAGGGTCATGACCCTTTTGCAAAAGTACTTTGTCTCATAAGTAATTTTTCACTTGATTTCCAAACATGCTCAAACTATGTTTGGGTTTCAAACTGTGCTTACATAATTACATTGTACTATCTTATCTCTTGGCGAAGGGTCAAGTGGTAGTGCACATACTAGGGAGACTAGAATACTAGATGTTCTCACTACCTGGAATGCAAGAACCTCTAAAGAAACTTAATCCCAAACAGACATTTGTTTTAGGCTTGGGAGTAGATAAGGAATGCTTGACTGGTGGGACTATATGGTATGATTATAAAAAAAATAGCATGTTGCTCCAGAGTTGGGTCATGTGAACTTTCTTGCCAACTTCAGAAATCAGGCTAAGCTTAATTATTGTCCACAATCGAAAAAACTTTTACCACTGATTCATACACAAATAAGTTATCAATGGATAAAGCTGCTGGTGGGAAATATCTGTGGAAAAGTTATGAGCGACTTTTACACTAATCTGCTGAAAATACGGCATTCGATTATCAGCTAAATATATTTCTCTATACTAGTGTTACATGTGGTGATCAAATTTGATTAAAATATCTTCACTTTGGTGCCAGGTTATTAACAGTCGTTGCTCCATCTTATAGTACCATATGAGTATCTTGTTTTCTGATTTTTAATCAAGTAACTACTGAATGTGATGCAAAAAACATTTTTTTTGGGTGGATAATTGAAATCATCATTGCTAATTTGATCATGAGTTCTGGATACTATAATATATGCCAAACATACACAGACAAGCTGCCGTAGAAAAATATGCAGAGTCTTGACACCTACAGAAAGACAACTTCTTTTAGAAAAAATTATTTTCTTTTTATTTGTTTTTTTCATCAGTGAAAATGCTTGTTTGAGCTTTCCCTATTAATTACATTTATCTTTTATCAATACTTATGATCTTTAAACGCAGTTCTTATGTTGTTTTTTTATATATGTCCAGTTGTCCACAACTAGAGGGCAAAGGCTCTTGAGTGCTCAATTTTGTGCTCTTTTTCTTCTTCTTGTAATTACTCACATTTGAACTGGTTTTAATGTTAATTATTTGTAATATTTCATATGCAATTTATGTGATGCCTCCATCAACTTGTCTCCTGATCTTGAGAAAATTTTATGTCAGAACTTAAATGCAATTTATTGATAAAGCAATGAGTTCCTGCTCAGTTCATGGGTAAAAATTTTAGTGATCTTACTCTGTTTTTATCCAAAAAAGAACAAATAATTAAAAAAAATGGTTTGTTGTTGCTAACTTGAAATAATGAAACCTTGTTACTTTGTTAAAAGCCTACAACCAATATTCTCAACTTGATGATTAGCTGAGTTAGTATCCCTTGACTCCTGAGATATAGTTAAATTGGATTTTGTCGCAATACTATAGGATGAAAAAGCATTCTGTTCTGCCCACAAGGATGTTCATTGGTTGGCTATGAAAATTTTACGTGTTTTCTCAACTTTTGCCGTTGCTATAATTGCAGGAACCAGTGGCATTCTTGGGCGGAATGTTTGCGGGTATTTTAAGACTTGATTTGAATGAGGAGCCCCTCAAGGAATGGGTTACTAGGACTGCAGAAGCTGCTGGAATTAGTGAAGAAGAAGCCAATACAGAAGAGTCAACGACTGAGGAAGCTCCACAAGAGATCCAGATTGAATAAAATTGCAATTATTTCTTCTGTATACAAGTTTTAAGAAACGTGCATGGGATTATTATGCCGAGGGAACAATAAAAATTGCTTCAAGTGGTTATGAGTTATAGTCTTCCGATTACATATGTGAAATGGAGAACATCTCTGTTCCTATCTCTTCCCTTAAAGATGGTAGATTTAGAATTGGAATTGGTTTATAACTTGCTTGATTTGGTATCATTAAGTCTCTGTCTATCGTTATGCCAGCTCAATATTATCCTGCATTTGTTTTAGAAATCTAAGATAAATGGTGCTTACCATTATTGCTATTTGGGCAATGGGCACCATTTGTTTTAACCTTCTAATAACGTTCAAATTGTTCTGTACCTAGCTTTGAAAGAGTTCTGCTGAAGGTGTAGTTTATGATATTGAGAATTCTGTGCACGAGATTTGCACAAAATCTCCCAATACTGAAGTCAGAAGTGGCCCCAGTTGAAAAGCAACTATGCTCTACACAATAAATTCAAACACAAGCGTAGTAGTTGTGCTGAATAAGTTTTTATTTAACCAATATAATATAATTACTAATTAAGACGGGCATGCATTACAAACTACCTCCCTAGATTCGTAGTTATATACACTCTGTTTGGTTTCAAGGAACATCAAGACCCAATTAAAGTAAAAAAAAAAACTTGGTTAAGTTTTTGTTAAGACCTAATAGTATTTACCCATCTACCATGATGTCTTTTATTTTTTTGCAAAGTATGTGAAAAGTAGCCTTAGTGTGCAAGTAAGGTTTCCTTCATTGCAAAGCAACTTTGAAGAATGTCAATACGTCTATCTCCTCATTCTGTGGCAAGAATTACCAGCACTTGCCATGCATTTCTTACTGTGGAAACGATGATGCTTGGTGCATAAAGCATTGTTGTACATTGTCTCACACTAGAGTAAAGTGCAAAAATTCTAGTTAGACTGATCATACAATTAAATAATATAACTATAAAGACATAAGGTGTGTATAAGTAGTATTGTTCCTACTTCCTAGAGCTTAATGCTTACGTGTCAGTCACACCTATGTCTTACAGATGTCGCGGCCTCAACGAAAAAAAATGTGAAAAGAAACCCTTGTCTCTGACGCAACGCTACACAACAAAGTGTCAATATTTAGATGAACTACCACTAATCTATTTCGGTAAATTACATGCAGTTTGTAGGTGAGGAAGGTAACCACACCACAGTACCTTTTGAAAGACCAATGAATCCAACTTACAATAGTATTTTCATATTTACAAGTCAAATAATGAAAGCGAGTACATAGCAGCAACACAAGCTAGACATAAAAGGGTGTTAGTCATCACAAAATTTGAGAGGAAAGAGCACTCAGCAAATTACTTGTACTCATGGCAGATCATCAGAGACTGAGGATCCACCCTATGGAGGGGGAAGCACCACCACCACCCCCAACAACTCCATTGGTACCTCCAGGCTCGTCAAAATCAGAAAAGCGTATCCCTTTACACCATCCTCCACAACTACGTGCTATGCCAGCAGCATACCCTACAGCACACAAAAGAAGCTGCTGCTGCAAGTGCATATGTTGGATAATAACCTTGCTTGTTCTCCTCCTCATTATCTTGGCTGCAAGTGTTGGAATCCTCTACCTAGTCTTCAAACCAAAGCTTCCTGATTACTCAGTTGACACCCTCAGGATAAGTGATCTGAGGCTTAACTTTGACATGAGCCTCTATGCAAGGTTTGATGTGAAGATCACAGCAACCAACCCAAACAAGAAGATTGGCATATACTATAAAAAGGGTGGAAGGTTGAGTGTGTGGTACACAAACACAAGGCTTTGTGAAGGTTCACTGCCACAGTTCTACCAAGGTCATGAGAACAAAACAATGCTCAATGTGTCCTTGAGTGGTCAAGTGCAGTCTGGAAGCACCTTAATGAATGCACTGCAGCAGCAACAGCAGACAGGGCGCATTCCATTGGATCTCAAGGTGCATGCACCAATAGCCATCAAACTTGGGAGGTTGAAGCTTATGAAGGTGAGAGTCTTGGGAGAATGCCTTTTGGTGGTGGATAGCTTGTCATCTAATAATCTCATAAGCATCAAGGCTAGCAACTGCAAGTTCAGATTGAAACTTTGATTCCCATGATGGGAAAAGTTTGCCTTAATTAATTCATGTCATTTGTTTCTATTCCTTGTTTTTTTGGACTGGAAGACTTTATTCTTTTATGGATTTCTTTGGCACTACTATTGCAGCAGTTCCATACAATATTTTTTTGTTTTCTATAGTTTTATTTTTGTCATTCTTGATATTGACAGTAGATCCGATTGTCGGATTTTGATTGAGTGAATAAATATCTCTAGATTTGTTGACATCAATGTGCGACTAATCACCGATTTAAGTTAAAACAAAAATAATTGAAACGGCGTAAACTTGGTCAAACTTCCTCCAATTGAGGATTGGATTGAAGAAAGAGAAAAGGAGGGCTCAAGAAAATGTAACTAATTCTTAGAGAGTTCGAGTAGTTGGGAAAAGGGTAAGCATACAGATGGAAAATTTACACTTAAGTGACCTAACATTCACATAAAAACATGGTTAATTACATATAAATGTGATGAATTTTGTTTACAATTAAAAGTAAATAAAGGTGATCACATACAATTATTAATATATCAATATATAATTCAAAGAGTCACAAAATTATTGAAATATTTGATGACTTCAAGTGAGTAATAATATCATAAGATTATTAACATCACATGTTTAATTTCACGTGTAAATATAGATATAGGTTTTATCTCACAATTAATAGGGTTATTAGGTCTTTTTTTTCGACAAAATGTTATCAGGATGTTAGAGAACTTAAAAAAAAGTCTATTAGAGAACTTTACTCCCTCGATTAATAATTCTTAATATTTTATTTTTTATATGCATTTGGTACATTATACTCGCAAGCTGTAACTGGTAAAAAAAATACTAATTTTCAATTATTTTAAACTACTTTTTTTACATGTGTATTTGATTTTTCTAATAATTTATCTTTTTAATCTATTTTGTTTTATCTTTATATCTAAATTGAAGTTCAATATTTTTTTAAAAAAAATATTAATAATTAAAGATAATCTTATGTTATTACATTTATATTATTCATTATAAATTTAAAATATAGTTTATATATTATAAAATATTGATTTATGATAAGTTTTAATTATATTAAAACAAATATTTATCTTGTGAAATACAAAAAATTCAAAAAGAAAAGAAAAGACTAGAATAAAAAAGAAAAATAGACAGGTGAATTGGGCTGAACGCGTTGGGGGCGATTTGAATTTGAAGGAGGAGGTGAAGTGTGCTCAAGTGTGAAGAACGATTAGGGTTTACCCGTTTGGATAGAAGAGGGAAAAAATGGGTAGCGAAGAGGATTCGATTGAGCAAAGCGTTGCATCCCGTCGCGAAAGACTGCTAGCTCTCAGAGCCGCTCAGGAGTTGTCCAGTGCTGCCGAACCTGAACCCAAGGACAACAACGACGATGATAATGAAGAAGATCAAGAACCTCAAGAGTGAGTATCTATCTACCTTCGTTACGTTGTGTTGTGTTGTGTTTTCTTTTATATACCCTAACACTCATCTTGTTGAAATTGTGTTGCAGAATGAAGTTCCGTAACTACGTTCCTCACGACAAAAACCTTCAGGAAGGGAAGCTTGCCCCAGCGGTTCTCCCAAAGTTCGAAGACCCTGTGGATGCCGTGCCTCCACCCGAGCCTGAGGCCGCGGAGGATCCGTTTCTGAACATTGCTCCGAAGAAACCTAATTGGGACCTTCGGAGAGACGTGCAGAAGAAGCTTGATAAGCTCGAGAAGCGAACTCAGAAGGCTCTCTATCAACTCATGGGTATTTAAGCATCTCCTTAATATTCCTTATTTCTGTTGTTCGATGAATTATTCATCTTATTAATATCTGTTATATGCTGAATGGTTATGGCTATTTTCTCTTAGTTTTGCTATTTTTTTATGCCTTGTTTCATGCATGAAGTTTTTATGCCCCCTGCAAATACTATCATAAATAATGCTCTGAAAAAATGTATTATTTGTCCCTTGATTTTGCTTTGAGTTCCCCTGTTGCACTGTATCATTCATTTGTCTCATCAGCTTTTCCCTAATTGTTAATTCCCATTGACGGGTTAGCGAAATTGTTTGTGATGGTGTTTTAGTCATAGTTCCTATTTAGTAAATGGCACTATTTTTATTTTTCATTTTGTTCCCCTTAATTTTATTTTTGTCTTCAAAGGTGTTCACAGCTGGCTATTTTTACTTGGTCCTAGTGAGTTGAGATGTTAAGCCATATATTAATACAATGCTGCATTGCATTTGCATACCATCTCACCTGCCTACCTTGTCAAAAGAACCTCATGCTGGTATTTGGTTTATTATGTTTTTTGGTGAATACTTTTTTAAATAATTTTAGTTAAACTGCCAAATTTTTGAACTAGGAATTGACAAAACGCCTTAACCATAATTTCAAGAAAGAATACCATATGCCATATTTCATTAGTCAAAACAAAAACAAAGCAATGATGTTTTATTTTTTATTGCTGAAAGCAAGAAATGCTTACAGTCATAAGCCATGAGACTAATCCCCCCAAAAGGAGTATCAGTTAAGGACCAACTCCTCTTCTCGCAGGTGTTGCTCTATTTGCAAAACAAAGCAATCATATAGCCCAATAAGGTGTGCGTAAAGCGACAGACTGACTGTGAAGCCTTTGTTTCAGAATGAAAACAAAGCAGCAAAACAACCAACTAGGATGCATAGAGTGACTGTTTAAAGTCCTTGCTTCAGAAAAATCAAAATAAAGCTAGGGAATAACCAAATTGGGTGGCCTTTTTAGTGCTCCTTCAAATAATTTAAACTTGTCTTTTTATTTTCTTTGATGAGAATTGGTAAAAGAAAAGCCAAAAAGGATCAAGTTGTTGAATCATGCAATTCATATCAATGATATAGAACCACATCAATTAATGCACGTATTGCATGATTCAAAGTCATTTGTGATTTATCTAATAATATGAAATTATGGATTCCACTAGGTGTGGTCATTTACATGGATCATACGAGACCTGGTGCCATGTAGGTTATGTGAATGATAAAGATATGGAACTACTAAATTTAGTATTGGCAAATTTCAAACCCATAGCTTCTTTAGTTTCCGCTGGCCATATGTATGGAAATTCTTTATCTATGTTGGATGGGGGAACTGCTCTTGGTTTTTCTATTGTCTGTACCTTAGTAGTCTGATTTTGTAAAATACTACACCTTCATCTGAATTACCTGTGTACCGTCTAATGAATTTGGAGTCATTACAATGTTTTCTTTTTCTTTTTACAGTGGAACAAGAGAAGCAAAATCAATTGACTGAAGGAGATGATACAAATGGCACAGCAGAGTAGATTGCAATTTGTTCCGGCTGCTGAAAGAAATTGAAGCAATATGTTGAAAATTCCTGTCCCATTTAAGCTGCTTAAAGCATAAAAAATTAGTTTCTAATACACTAGTCTTTGCGATTTTGCAGTGTATCGTGAATATTGTATCATTCACTTCTCTTCAATGACTAAGTATGAGTGTATTAGATCTGTTTTTAGAGGTGAAATATCCCTGGATTCTGATAGTTGTATTAATTTTATTATACAAGGGATTCCCTCTTTTTAAGTTCCCTGGCCATAGTGCCGAAACTAAATGTGTAATTGAATTGACATAAGGAATTGACATAAGTGAGAGTTCTGCTATGGATCTAATATTTCTTGTAGCTATTGTGGAAGAGATAACCACATAGTAGTTAGCTATGTTGTTAGTTAACTAAGTTGCATTGGCTAGATTATAGTAAGTTAGTTACAACCGTAAAACAATTAATTGTTAGAGGAAGTTAGATTGAAAGCTATCTCGGCTTATTGTATATAATCTTGTATCTTCATCTTCATGATTTAACTAAGGAGAATACTAATATTCATCATCTCTTCTCTTTTGTTTCTTCTACACGCTACCTTTTCTCTTATGTATCATTCATGGCTTCTCTCGAATTCATGACTACTTGAACCCCAAGTGAATTATGGGGTGTAGGATGTAGTTATAGATTTGTGCGTTTTACGAGTGAATTAATAATTTGAACTTCGGTAGGAAATAAAATTAATAATATGAAACATAATAAAATATTAGATTCATTAAGTATTTAAGTAATGGAAGGAAAATAACAGTTTTAATTAGTATAAGAAAGAAAATATTCATTGAACCTAGTCAGCTACCTAATCACATGATTATACCCATGACCGCAAAAGGAGGGCTTCTCTACGAATTGAATTCAATCTGCATTCTACCACGAGCAAATAAATCCAAATGCGTTGAACACATTCAAATAAATAAAAATCTGATTCACTTTCCTGACCAAATAAGCACGATGCAGTGTATTACGACACTTCATCAATCAGCTTAACATAAAAACAAACTCAAAATAAATATCAGTTTTAACATTGATGTAGAGTATCATCAGTTTTGCTCCATCATGAAACTTGATTTGTCAGTCTTGCCTCCTAACTTTTTTTCTAAGAGAATCGAATCCAATTCTACTCAGATCAACAACATGTAAGTATAACTAAAAAGTGATTAATCTTAAGTGCTTTGTAACCGTAATAAGCACGAGCTCAACAAAATTTGAGGGATGATTAATCTCAAACCAATTTGCCAATAAATTAAAAGAAACCAGACACTTATCTACAATAGTACAATTTTCTAAGCATCACTTTACTGGATAGCTCCAAAGAAAATAACGAGGCGATTTAAATTTATAAGGTAAGGGTTTCATCATAGATATGCAGACAAGGTAAGCAATAAGGTCGAAATAGTTCTAAAAAAGTTCAACTTTGAAATTGATTTATTTTCTACATCGTTTTCAATTGTGTTAATTATATTAATCAGAACTAAATACAAGTTCTACATAGACGGGTTTGATTATCATGGTACACCATTGTTTGATAAAATGTCGAGTAGATGCTGTTAACACGTCATAAATTCCCTTGCATTTAAAATTCTTTTGAATTTTAGCACAACCTAAAGGAAACCATCTTTTCTCTGCAATGCACAAGTCAATTATACACACAATCACTTGTACAACTTGGTTTGACAAATGGAGGATTTGACTGGCTTTACGCGAAAACAAAGCAGTAATAATCATATATATTATTTGGGCATAGGCAAGGAAGCCTTTTTCTTTTCCCAAGTAGACAATTCACATTGAACACAACTTTAAGCTCTATTTCCACTTGCTGGCCGTTTTTCAAATATTGAGGAGGATGGGAGGGAATCAATTTATGAAGAAAAAAAGGGAAAAGGAGACACAAAGTCAGAAGTAGTTAATTTTCTACCATTGACAAGCATTGCAAAATCACCCTTCTGAGCTTGAAGTTGACTGAAATCCTTCTTTCTGATAAGCTGACATCTGCAAATTTACAAGGTTTTTTCGTTTGTCATCCATTGACATGGTTGGTGGCACCACTTTGTCCCCCTTTCACATTTTCTGTTCTCCAAGAGGGATCCACCTGAGGAAGCTGATATTCATCTGGTTTCAAAGCCAAGGCAAAATCAGGCAATGTTGGTGCTGTCTCCATGATTCTGTAATAAGCGTTGACAACAAAACACATGATTTTATCAGTCCTTCAACTTCTTTACTTTTCGTTAAGCAAGAATCATTATCAACTATGAAATGATATTTTAAAACAATTTACTAATGCACTAATGCTTACCTCTCATAGGAGTACAGATCACGGTTTATTCGCACCTTGCTTGAGGTATCCTTAGGAATTTTCTCGTAAAGATATTTCATAGTCCCCCAAAGTGGTGGATTTCTGCACCATGACTGCCAGTTAGATGGACCATGAAAAAGAAGATTACCACCAAAAGTACTATTTTCTTTTAAGAGAACTTAAAAGATGATAAAGAATCAAAACTACGTTCTGAGATCTCAATGATTAGGTTCAGCTCATAAAAAGGGGCAATGAGAAAGGTGCCTGAGAAAAACTTTAAAAATATTGAATGCTCGTGCCAGAGTTAAAGTACACAGGCCATTATGCCTACCGGTCTAGTGGTGACCCCGTCTTTCAACAAGAAAGGGGTGTGGAAAACTACACTACCTTTTGAGATTCTTAAGGTGCTGCATTACATTCTAGAGAAAAGAAGAGGGAATGGATAACTTCATTCAAAACCCTAATATATTTTGCTAAGTTTATTCAAATAAATAAATAATTATATCAGAAGGTATCGCTAAAATATTGTAAGGTTTATTATGATCTTCAACATATAATAATTTCCAATTTTTATTCTTCACTATCATTTTACTGAGTTCCATAATGAGGGAAAAAAATCATTTTACTTTCAGAGGTGAAACAAAGACCAAACTTATTGAGTACTCAAAAATCACAAAGATTTCACAATTTCAATCAAATCGCGGGCACAAAAACTGGCATGGACTATAGTTGACACAACAAAAATAAAAATGACATTTGCTACATTTCTAGCTACAATAGTATATAATCATTTCATATGTCACTTGGCTAAATAGATAGCAATGAAACAAGCACATACTGAACTCTGTGAATCAACCCATGCCTAAACTGGAAGAAAGTATCTACAGATTAGCAAATAAACAAGACAACACTCAGGAACCAAACCTCACCAATGACCCAAGCTTAGCAATAACCAGTTAGCTGCTCAAAGTTTCAAACAGGCATACCTATATCACCAGCTAAGGAATTTTAGTCCACATTTTATTTGCTAAAGGCATGAGAACTTGACGTGCCAAAAAGTGTCATGAAAGACATTGGCAATTCTCTCAAAAGGAGACAAAAGACTAAAGGAGACATAAGACTAAGGTCTTTGGTCCATACAGAATCACATAGGCATCATGTTCATTCCACTCATTTTAAGTGTTCCTTTTATTATCTTCACACACATGCCTGTGCTATTAGCAATTATGCAATAAGCAGAAATTACTCTGCAGTTAATGGAAATTGGCACATATATAACATGATGTCATTATATGGAAGACGCATGACTCATTTTCTGAGGATGATAACATAACAGCATAAAAACAAATCACTTTGTATAAGTGAATATTATGACTAACCTTGACAATGGAGGTGCTGCATTGAATGCTTCACACAACTTCTTACTTTCTTTGAAATACTCATCCGCTGCTTGTAAAGCAGCTACAGCCATCCCTTGAGATTTCTCCGTGTTTCCCTCATCAAGAATCAATCCATGATAATAATATGCTGCAGCCTAGAAAATCATTACAATAAGCATATCAATAACTTGACATCACTTGCTTCTGCTAAACGTTTCTTCCATACTTGTTCCTGAATTATGCATGAGTACACTCAAATAAAAAAGATACCATATACACCAGTAGATGTGTTGTTCAAGGTCTCATTAAGATTAAGGGCATAAAACATAAGAATAAATCAAATGACAGCATAATATTGTCAGAATCTAAAAACAGAAACAGGTGCTCATTTCCTTGGCCAAGCTGAAACCTACTACCAACTCAATGAGATTTTTCTTCCAGAGAATGTTGTCCCCCCAAACACACACAATATGCAAATAACATGTAAGGGTAAAAAGTAAATAATATACAGTAGACAGAACAAGAAAACCAATAATATTGTTAAGAAATGGACTGGGCCAACCTCACTCTCAATAGGTAGCTCAAGAGGGGAGGATTGCCCAAGTCTTATAAGGGGTATTCTAACCATATTCCTAATCAATGTAAGCCATCTTAAAACACGTCCCTCACGCCCAAGATTGGACATTTAGAGCATGAAATTTGCAACATTGACAGCTGCAAGTGACTCAATGTCAAGATTGGATAAGCTCTTATACCATTTTAAGGAGTGGACTAGGCCTAACTCTAAATAACTAGGTAAGAGGAGAGGATTGCCCAAGTTTTTGTAAAGAATATTTTGGCTATATTCATAATCAATGTGGGATATCTTAACAAATATAATTGAGGAGCACAACATCAGCAACAATTCTAGGGCACTCTTAATTCATTTACCAGATGTAATTAGGTTATTAGAATGTGTATTAAAGGTTTGCAATTATAATATTATGGTCCAGGGATATCAGGGCATTTGGCATCACTTATCATTAGAATTTAGAAAATATTTAATTATACTCTTTTATTCTTCAAAGACGTCACCATCAGCTTGAACAAGTATTTCAGATTTCAGCCTCTTCTCAAAAACAGGTCAGTTATGAACAATCAACCAATTGTCCACTTCCAACTAATCTTTGTACCCTAAGAAACATAAAGATCTAATCTCCTCAACTTCTCAAGTTTCAACACCAACTTCATATTTTATCTTGTGGACCATCTATTAATTTGATTCATTTTATACTTCATCTGCATTTATAGTCAAAAGGCAGCCAGTATTCAGCAAATTCCACTCTAATTGTATTACTATATACTAATACATAATAATTAAATAGCAAGATGCAAATGACTGGGGAGAAAAAACGCAAACCTTCGCTTCAATATACTTCCATTTCACAAAAAGACAATGCTTTTCACCCCATCCATTTGCTAATGGAAGGTTCATAATATTATCTTGAGCCTGCAAAATGAACAGTGTAAATAAAGTAATGTTTGTCAGTTAAATGCATTCATGTTAACATGCTAATGCACACACATGCATACACTTACACGGTATATAGAATTGAAACAAAGTTTTGTCTTAGGGGAAAAAGGCTATAGATTTAGAATCAAGAGAAACAAGTTGAAGATCACATCAGAAATTGGAGATAGAAAAAATAAAACAAAGGATAAATTGAGAAATAACAGATACAAGTTAGTTACATGGTCTTGAAATCCTTTTAGAAAGAAACCAAAAGTTCATCGACAGAACAAAAACCCTGCTAAAAAACATGCAATGAAAACTTTGCATTTGTACCTGTTGCCAATATTTCACCATCTCACATGCAAGTCTACGCTTCACTGCAAGAGTGGCTTTGGTACTATCAATTGCCATTCCAAGTTGAATATCTACACCCTGTTAAAACAACAAGTAAATAAACAAGTATACCCAAAATAGATATATGAGAAATGGGGTGGGAAAGGTATCTATATCTATATATTGAACAGTCCCCTTGTCCAGTCTTCCATGCAATGTAGTTAATGTTTTACGTGGCATTCTCCCACCCCAGATAGGAGAGTCACATGTACACAAATATGATGATTTTGAATCACACATATTCTTAAATGGAAACAATGCATCATTAGACCTGACACTCCTCAGCTAATATGCTAAATAACACAAAATCTACAGGAATTTAGACAATGAACTCAATCGAAATGATTGCAACCATCAGACAATGTCCCCATTTTAATCCCTTCACAGATTTAAATTTCACCCTCAATTAATAAAATTTACCTTTTTTTATATCAACGGAACTACGAGTTGACTTGAAATTGTGTAAATACTAAAATGTCAAACACATATGCTCTCAATTCAAGTGAACAATATGTTCACTACTTTTACAACCTTTTCAGTTCATTCCTTTCCTAAATTATGGCAACAAAGGCATGTATTAATATGCTGAAAACTCAACACATTGCTCTCAGATTCTATTATTCAACATGCAAAAAAATTCTATTACTTTTTTTTAATAAGATTTGAGTGACAATTTTTCTATGACTAGCCTAACTTATGAGCAAATTTATATATATCCACTTATTCAGAATATTTCCATAAACTTTTTAAAAGAGTAAAGATCTGAAATCTGCTAGACCAAAAAATTTGAAATGACCTTGTTAATGTGGAAGATTAAACTGAAGAATGGTAATGGATTTTAAATGGAAAAAGAAAAAAGATCTATGTGAATGGCCTCACATTGTTGTGATTCACTCAACCTGACAATAAGTGAGTTATGAGTTTAACTCAACCCTACAAAACCGGCTTGTTAGGTAAGGATTACCCCCCACTTATATAATCTATCTCGATACTATCTTTAATCAATGTGGGATTTCAAAATGTCTCCCTTTTGCCCACGGCTAACCGCCATATGGGACTTTCAACGCACCGCTCTATCTAAGGGTGACCACAATTTAGGTGACTTTTCCAACATCCTCCCTCACACTCAAGACTATCTGTTTGTAGTGTGACAAACACAGGAGGCCCATCAATGGGTTTATGATAGGCCTGATACCATGTAAAATAGGATAAACTGAGGGATATTAGTTTGTAAACCGTGTGTCAATGGGACCTTACAGAGGTTGTTTATATAGATAGGTAGTATTGATTACACATAATTAGAGGACATTCAGTTCCTCTAAATCAGATATCATATCCTATCACATCATTATACATTAAATTCTTGATTCTCAACACAAGTCAAGTGCCTTCATTTAACAACTTAAGCATTTTAGATAGTTGGTTCATGATTTGATATTAGAGCCTATTTGGCGTTAGGCTACTAGAAAATGTCCACTCTTGGAAACTCCACATTCCAAATATCCAACTGAGTGCAACAGGAATGTATTATGATCCCACATTGTCCCAGTAAATGGGCAAAGGATCATTTATAATGACTTGGGCAATCGTTTCCTTTGAACTAGCTTTTGAGATCGAGTTAGTCCTAGTTCATTTCCAATTTTAATAGTAAATACATAAATAAACCGTAGCAAGCTAACTCTATTAATCATTTGCTTGAATACACAACATAACTTTGTAAGAAGAATGATGGACAAGAAGTTTGCCTAAATAGAGCTATGAGTCTATGACTTATGAGACACATTGGTTTAGCCATTAAATGTGATAGGTTTTCACTTCTTAATTATCTGCTAGGCAAAAATATGAATACCTGTCCCAATGCTTGTAGACAGAGTGCTCGAAGAACTCCTTCTGCAAGATCTACTGGTAAATTTCTCCTAAAATCAGAACCAACAGTGAGAGGAGTAATACAAAAAAATAAGGAAGATTGTTTAGATTACACAAAATTGTGTGACAATCAACTGATTGTATTAAATGGGTACAAACCTGAGTTCGCCAGGCAACTGTGGAAGAACATGCCTTACAGCACAGTCAAGATACCCAGCTGCCTTTAAGAAGATATCAACAGAAGCCCGTCTGCTTTCTGTTAGTAATTAACCAAAAGTTCAAACTTCCCAGTAGGAACAATATACATAAAGGTGTCGATGAAGCAACATCATTAGAAACACACAGCATATAAGACAATAAAAATCTGTTTCTAGTCTATCAGCTACCACAATATATAACCAACAGATGAAAAAAATTACAAGAAATTTTGTATTATTCTGTTAATAAGAAGATGAAATATCCATTCCAAATTATGATCAATAGACATGAACACAGAACTGTGAAGAATTATTTACTGCATATGCAATGACCAAGACAAGACAAAGAACAAAGAACAAAAAAAAAAAAAAATTAAATACTAATAACTAAAGACAACAGAGTCCATGGAACCACAAAATCACATACACACAAAGCAGAAACAAGATTAACTGACTTGTGTCTCCAATTGGAATTATTTTGATCAAATGTATTTTTGTTGTTGGATGTAAAATAAGATTATGGAGCAAGTTATACAAGGAATATGTTGACATGTGCTGAATAATCTTATTACTCACCTTCTGATACTTTTGGCTGATGACCATCAGTGGATGTTCTAGGAAGAAGTAATAAATCAGACTGTGACAGCAATAGCATTGCCATCAAGTGCAAAACCGACAACACTTCATACCAAGCATTAGACATGGTTGTTTCCTGTAAAAATGTCAGTTGCACCAACAAACAAAAAAAGAAAGCAGAGCAGACAGAAAATGATCAGCATTCTTTTGTATAAAAATAAACATTCAAATACAGGCATAAACATGTGCATTAAAATAATAGGAATTACCTCTGCTTCATCCTCTTGATTCACCCAAGCAAATTGTACTTTGTATTGTAAATGGCTTCCTGCACAGTAAAGATAAGCAATTAATCAGGAGGTTGACATGTTTTGGAGAGAACATCCATCAAATACAAATGGACTAAAACATGCTTTACCATTTTCAACTAATCCCAAAAGTACAAGCAAGTAGTCTTCAAGAGCCTGCTGAAGATCAGCCAGTGTTGAACCTCCTGAGGATGAAATTGTGTGATGCATCATTAAATTTGAGCAACTAGTTCATTATAAAATGATTCATCCTTGCTAGCACTAACCATGTTGGGTGGCACTTTTCCTTTTTGTTCTTGTAATTGTAGGACCTTCTTGGCCAGCCATTACAACTATACGAGTTCTTAGAGCAGACAGGCGTTCCACTATATTTTTGGACAAGTAATCACCAAGTGACTGTGCAAAATCAACAGGTTTAGGAATTCTTAGACCAGGAACATACACAGAAACCTCCCCAATACTCCCTGGCCTCCTTCTATTTCCACCAGAATCCTTTGGAGTGGACACGAAGCAGCCCATGTCCTGAGTACTATACCTGATGATACAAAGAAGACACAGTGAATCACCCACCAAGAGTATTGTGTTTATGTGCACACAACGAGTTTCTATTGTCTCTGACATCAAGCTTCACAGATTTATGGGGATAACAGTTCCACAAATACACTCCAGAAACAAAGATGACTATTCATCAATCAAAGTTCAAAAAGTTTAGAGAACACTCACAATTTACAGGGAAATTAACAGTAGAAAAACCATCAACATGAGTAATTAAATGTCAACCAACAAAGGAGTGGTAGTAGGTTACTCGAGGGCAACATTACATTTTAAGTTGTACAAGAACTCTCCATGTTATTTTAAACTTGGCATAAACTTTATTCCGCAGCATTAATTTTTCCTTTATTTTTTATTTGGCCATTTTCAGCAGCATTAATGATTCTTATTTCTTTATTTATTTTCCTCATTCCATAATCTTAACACATAATTAAAAATAAGCACCAAAGATTTATCCAACTAACCTTGTCGTTTGCTCTGGCAGTTCACTTGTCAGGTCAAAATTCTGCAATTCTCTGAGCCAAAAATTCACAGGGAGAAACGTGAGATTGAGGAAAAAAATATAAACATAAAAGCAATTAGATCACAAGAACCGCATGAGACATGACAAGTGAGGTCCGTGTCAACGCTTCATTGTGATGACAAGGAAAAGGTTTCAAAAGATTGCAACAGGCATGCATGGTGATAGTGAAACTAAAAGGTAACATAAAACTCCCAATACCAAAAAAAAAAAAAAAGGTAACACTCCCGTGCACACCGTTACACCAACAACACAAACCAAAACATAAACATCAACCAGAATGAGAACTTCCTCAAGGCAAAGTAGCTTCAAGGAAAAGGTTTTGGCTCATGAGATTGAAGAAGATAGCAAGTGAAATTCAGCAAAGAATGAGAATGATGACTTGTGAGTAAAGGGTTTCCAAAGAAATTCAAACAAGCAACAATTGCAGAAACGCAAAGGAACACTTGCATTGTTTTTATCTCTTCCTTGCAGTAACTGATGAAGCTACGTGTCTTGTCACGGCTTCAAACCACTGTCACTAAAGCCACCGATAAATCAGGAAAACGTTAATGAGGAAAAAAAAGTTTCGGAAATGGAAACTGAAGCTTGAAGTTCAAAACTTTTTTATAGCAATGAGAAAAATGCTCCATTGGGTTAATGAAAAATTACACAATCTTGGATTAACCCCCCTAAAAAAAACTTTGTCAGAATTCAACCCAATACATAAAATAAATCGATTTTCCAACATGATATAATCCAAAGCAATCTCCAACCCAGAAAAGCACTTCTTTTGAAGAAGAACAATTTCTACAACTGAATTTATCATTTCCAAAAAAAAAAAAAAAAAACACCCTCCACCCAGACATCCAATTGAGAATCAGATGCAGCTAATGAATCTTACATGAACAGGTAGAGTGGCAGCAATTGAGCAAAACAGGGTGAGGCACCCAATTGCAATCCAATCCAATTCAGAACCAAAGGAGCCCTAAAAACAAAAGCAGAGAACTTGAGAGGTGGCCAGAAGCAGAAACTAAACTTGAAAAAGAATGTGATCCTAAGCGATTCCTTCAGCGAGACGAACAGAGACAAAGACAGATACAGAGACAGAGACAGAGTCTTCTTTCTTTGAGAACAAAATTACAATTACATTTTTAATTATTATTGTGGAACATTGGGATATTGCTTGTTTTTATTCATACATCATAAGAATAAGATATGTGTGTGTGTACGACACAGCCAACAAAGTTGTAAGTTGTAACACAAGCAGCCAAACACAACTAGAAAAATGGTATTACCATTAACATTTGCATTAGGTGGCTTTATATATTATTGTTAATTGTTAATTACTAAGTACTATAGTGTTAGCAGCAATTGCGTTTAAATGGCGCAGATTTGCAAAACCACTTTTTAAAGCCTCCATTGATTCTCAGTCTCTACTTTGTGCTGTGTCTAGCTGGTTTTACTCTGTCCTTTTTTTTCTATATTTTCTATTTTACCTACCTTTTTTTATTAACGTGAGTCTTAAGATATAAATTTAAGAGATGGAATTGGTCAAAATAAATAGCTATATGATTTTATAAAAACTAGAAAAATACTTTTATATTCTTTAAATAATTAAAATAAATAATATATTATTTTAACTGTTTAAGAAACGGCAAGTGATGTTGTCCGTGAGTGGCAAGTGACCACACTGTCAATTCCTACAGTATACACACAATGGGATTGCTTGCCGTCTCAGTCTTTTTTCTTCTTTTTTTTTTCTTCTAGAAATAAATAGTATTAAATATTTAATATAAAAATTACAAGTGGGTACTATATATGAAGATTAGGTCTACAGAAATTTCAATTGCATGCAAGTGTGAGGTCATAATAAAACCTAAGAGCCGATCCTCGTCTATTCCCAATAGGCAATAGCTGCGTGTTTTTGAATACCAATAATTTTTTACTTGTTTTCATCATCGGCCCCTTCAATAAATACTTCAATTAGTCCTAAAAATATAAAATACATATAAATTAATTTTAAAAAAATAAAAAAAATTAATTTAATTTTTGAATATATAAAAAAATATAACAAATTACTCATGCAAGATAATTTAATCATAAATTAATTTTTTAACTTTACAACTTAATGTAAAATTAATCATTAAAAAAACTTTATTATTAAATTGACTTTTAACTGTTACAATTTACTAATAAGATTCTCTCATAAATTTAATGACAAGATTTTTAATTTATCATTTTTTATATATTCAGAAATTAAATTTATATTTTTCATTTTTAAGAATTAATTTATTATTATATCATACTTTCGATCAAGAATTTAACTCTTTATCTTGAATTAATAGGATTTTCTTCTAAAATATTAACAAAAGATAAAATTATATTTTCTTTATACTTACATTGATATGTTTATCACTTTTTCTACAAGGTGAAAAATAATCTTTCTTCAAAATTGTGAATTGTACTTTGAAAAAGTATAACCAATTATTAATTGAAAAATTAATGACTAAAATTATAATAAATACATGGGAGTATAAGCACAAAAAAAAAAAGCATGTGTATAAAAGAAATGATAAAATTATTAAAATTTGAGTCATTAATTTTTTAATTGATAATAGTCATTATATATTTATGAAAAAGTCAAATTAAAAATAAAACTATTAAAATTGTTGACTCTTGGCGGTCGGCGTCAATAAATAAAGAAGTGCGGGGATTGACAGCATTAAAAAAACTCGTGAATCACTTCCAAATTGTTAGACTCAAATTTACGATGATGAATACTGAAACTTCAAGCCATAGCAAGCTTAATCCTTAAACTCTGCCTCAATTTGTGTTTTTAAATAATTCTACAGAAAAAACTTATTATTATTCCTGAATTTGTTGGAAGAACTCAATTACAGTACTGTTTTCCTTTTCTGTTGCTTTCGTATTTTGTTTTTGAATATATTTAATTTTTTTCCCTTTTTTTTAAGGCCGTTGGTATCTATACATCACTTTTCGACAGGTGCGAAAAAACTTGTTTCCAATTTTTCAGGGCAGTTAAGGACTAAAATTTGAGATATTTAATAAGTAAAATAGTCTTTATCAACTGATTTATGTGTTCGGTAGCAGATATTTATCATTCTTAATTTGTCGTCACAAGAAATATATACGGTAAAATCAAAATGGAAAAATTATTAAGACTAATTAAGAGTATGGATACTTAAAGTGAATATCATAATCTCCTCATCATGTGATAGACGGATCGAGTAATATGCATAAGTCTCCATTAGTTTTTTTGTTCTAGTGTAAATTCTTGTCGAAGTATAAAAAAAATGCTTTCATAGGATGTGTATCATAATTTATGTTTCCAAAAACTCAACTGTTAAATTTATGTCATAAAATTTGTATTTTGTGAAGAAAAATGTAACCCTAATACCGTTAATGTTATACATATAATGTGTCTTAATTATGATACGTTTGTCACTTTCTTATATAATGAAAATGATAATGATAAAAGAATGAGTAAAATAATTAAATGATTTATTATAATTGATTGTGATATATTTGTCACTTGTGACAAAAGAAAATTTTAAATGAGAATGCTTTCATGAAAAAAAGATAACATGACAATGAAGTGTGATTTTCACAGTTAGTATGTATAACTTTTTTTAAAGTAAACGTGTAAAGTTAATATATATATATATATATATATATATATATATATATATATATATATATATATATTGTAAATTTAAAACTCATTAAGATTAAAATATTTTAATAAAATACGTTTTTACTTATTGTATAAGTATAAATCAAAACATGTGTTATTAATCTATTTAAATAAGATTTCACAAAACAAAACAAATAAGAAATGCAATTTTAATGTGACTAGTAATTTGATTTACTGCATATTTGGTTTCATGTTAAATTTTGTATAATAATGTTAAAATATTAGATAAAATAATTTTAAATATATGTTCACATGTATATTTGGTTTCATGTTAGATTTTAACAAAATCGTAAGTTTTATGTTGAAAAATTAATTTTGGATTCACAACTAATTCAAGTTAGAAATAACTTTAGATGATTTTT
Organism: Glycine max; assembly: GCF_000004515.6. NCBI lineage: Eukaryota > Viridiplantae > Streptophyta > Magnoliopsida > Fabales > Fabaceae > Glycine > Glycine max. Next base: position 45,161,002 of record NC_038256.2, read on the forward strand.
GCGTTAGACTAAAAAAATTATATTATTTAAGTTGTATTACTAACTTCTATACTTTTAAAAATGTTTTGGTATAGGTTTCTTCTATGATTCTAGACAACTTAACCAAAGCATTCAAAGTATAAGTTGTCCTTCTACTATCCACTATGTTTTCTTATTTTCTTTGTCATCTCTTGCAACATCCCTACATCTCTTATTCTTTGAGTTGTTATGAGCGTGTGAGACCATATCCTACAATGACTATGAATGGGATTGGATTGGTGTGAGATTTGAATCGAATCGGAGTATTGTGATTGAGTTGAGACATGGATTCAACCTGCAAAATATACGATCTTCTAATCTCAAGCCTAAAAAGAGAAAAGACTAATAAGGTGAACATTGAATCTTTATGATCAGATTCCTATGATTAAGTTAAGGAATGAACTCAATCCAAAAGATACATATATAAACCTCTATCCTCTCACCTAAAAGGCGAAGAGGCTAAGTTTAAAAAAAATGAGTATTGAATCAATTTAAAATCAATTTTGTTAACTCAAATAATAAGTATAATCATAAGATATATATTTATTAGATGTTTAAATATTATTTTAGTCCTTGCAATTTAATATTTTTTTGTTTTTAGTCCTTATAAATTATATTTTTTTTTTATTTCTCATCCTTATGATGTTTTAGATAATATTTTTCCACTATTCAAAGCGCTATTAAAGTGTTTCAAGAACTAAAAACAAAATAAACATAATTTATAAGGATTAAAAAATTCAATAAAAAAACAAAAAAAAACACTAAATTACAAGAAAAAGATATATATTTAAACCTTAATTAGAAAGCAAATAAAAGACACAAAACACATCATCATCCTAATTCTTAAGAATTACAATGATTGTTTATGTCTCGTCACTTAGCTATGCCTCATAATAATATACATGTTAGATTTGGGAAGTGACAAGTTATAATTAGTATGATTGTGTATTTAGTTATCTTCTTGTATATCATGATTGCCTTGATAGAAATGATATCCCGGTTTGTCTCATATATAGTGATCCCATGAATGATGTTGAAAATGGTTAATATCTCATAATAAGAATCTTGTAATTTTTTGTCACCACTTCCCCAAACACCTACTTTGATGCAAGTTACATGTATGTTTTGATCACTTATGAGTAGTTATGTCACTTAGATACCCGGTCACATTACTAAGGGGAAAATGCATGAATAAAAATTCATGTCAAATTACTCATGTCTACTCTAAAAAAACAAAAGATGTCATTATTCATGTCGGTGAATTTAGTGTCCAACTATAGTTATTTGTGTCTTTCTTCCTACCTCTCCTATTTATGATCGTTGCATGATCGTCAATACATTTTCAAATTAGTTAGATGGCTCTATGCCACCCACCAACACCAAGTCCAAGTATATATGAAAATTCTTAGGGTGATACATAATACTATTACAATCATAGATTCACACAACAAACATATTTTTAAATGCATCATAAGTTAAACACGAAAATATCTCGAGTCAAGAATTACAATAAAAAGAAAATCATAATATTAATGATTAAGAGTTGGTTTTGCGAATTTGTCGATATATTTTTTCAATAAAAATTAAATTAATAGTACAGATGTTATCATTAATTTATATTAATAATATGATTCTTTATATATATTAAGAAATTTTTTGGTTTATATATAGAAATTGTTTATATTCTTAATACTAAGAATACCGAAATAAACCGTTCCAAATAATAAAATCAATTTAAAAAAATTGAAAATTAACCAATTAAATCAATAATAGAAGTGTTATATTATTTTATTGTGGTTTTTTTGTGTAATCAAGAAGTATCTTAAGACTTTTATTTCACATACAATTAATCTTTTTCTCACAGATCTGCCTATATGGGGTAAAGTAGTAATGTTTATTAAATATATTAGTATTTTCTCATTAGTATATAACTTTTTTGTATATATAGTAATTAAGAAATTAGGACCTAATTAATTAAACGGCAATAGCATATTATTATATCTTTTATACGTTCCAGCATGTCAACGTGTTTAAGCATGCATTACTGTGTGGATTACCTTCTTAAATCTTAATGTGAATACTTAAATAAAAATTTAAATTAGAGAGCTAAAGAACAAGACTCTCAAGTTAAGTAAGGGAATTATATACACAATGCAAAAATTAAAAGGCAAGGGATCCCCATGCACTTTTTATGTTTGTTTTAAGTAATTTTGGTTACACGGGATCATTATCTGATTATATATCTTGGAAGACAGTATTTTTTTTATTTTTTTTGAGATAATGTTGTGCTGATGAGAATCCACGGAGTGGGAGCCAAATATTTGCTTTTGAAATGTTATTTATTGAATGACATTTATCGATCTACAAAAAATGTTTTTATTCAAAGGTTGAAGAGCGATTGAAGTTGATATGTTGATAGAAGGAGCTAGTATATAGAAGTATTAATTAATTTAACATATAAGATTATTGTTTGGGCACCGACTAATCGCCGTCCAAGGATGTTAAACGTTCCACGTGAGAGCACGTGACGTCATCGGGGCGGTTTATGATGTCAGTGAGCCCCAGCCGTTGAAATAACCCTGGGTGGTGGCCACCACGCACCACCACGCTTTGAATTTCCTTTCCAAAAGGAAAACGACCACTCAATAAGGGACGCGTGGACCAAACACTTGTTAAGGTAGCCCTAGTTGTCTAACACCTACGTAACCTAGACTATATATGATCATTTCTATTGTCACATTGGTTTTTCTGTCTGGGACCCACTCCTAACTCCTTCTTTGATTTTTAATATATTCTTCAAACTTGGACAATGCCAACAGTCTATTACTATTTATCTCACTACTTATATTTCAATATTTCTAAATATTAAATACTTTATTAACAATTTTAATTTTTCTTTCTCTATCTCTTATCACATTATTATTATTTATCAAAGCTCTAAATATTAAATACTTCATCAATAACTCTAATTTTTCTTTATCTATCTCCTATTATACACCATATAAAAATTCACATATTTTATTTAATCTACTAAATTAGATTCCCTCCGTTCTCCATTTCCTATTCTAGTCAGGGAGAAGGTGAGATTGATTGGAGCTGGTCCCATTATATGCGTAAGCTCAAGTGTAGCTCCTGAAGCAAACTGCGGTATTTTGGGCTCGTTTAAGGATTCGGCCCAGTGGACTTACGCAACAAATGTTAGGCCCTGTTTTAACCAGAAAAATAAAATACGGAGGATTTTTCAGATTGCGCAATTGCTTTGGTTTAGTGATTTACAATTGCATTACATGGATATACGGGCGCGCACGAATTGACTCACCGCAAACAAAAATGGAAATGATCAAATGTCAACTACATGAGGTTTTGGGAGAATCAAGAATCCACTCCATATTTTAAAACAAATAAAAGATATGGGAATATTAAGAAAAATTATGTTGTCTCATCGCAATTCCAAATGCAACATATAAATTTCTTACTTTAATAGAGTTTATTATACGTTATCATAAATGTTTAAAGCATAATATATTATAAAATGATAGGTATAGAAAAGTAAATTATAATATTTATATATTTCTAAATTCTTTTAAAGGTTAAATGATACGAATTCTTATGAGGATCATAAAATCAACATCTCAAATTCAAAGATAAAAACTAAAAGTAATTTCTAATAATCTAAAGAGAATTTTCTCTAGTTTCAAAGCTTTATCCTTAATTCCTAAATGAGTCCAAAACTATTACAAGATCAACATTTGTCTTTTTATACTAATAGAACTAAAGGAAACTAAAGTCTATTACTAAAGCCCAAACATAACTAAAAAAATTAAAAGTCACACGCAACTGACGCAAGAAACTCTTCTAATAATGCACCTACCTCTAATAAACCCAATAAGGGTTTAACAAATAAATATGAAAGAGACTTAATTAAGTCCAATAAAAAAAATATAAGAACCAAAAGAAATTCAAATACAAATATTAAGGGTCCAATTAATTATATTTTTAGTCTCCCAACATTTTTAATATTTATTTTTAATCTCTTAACAAAAAGTTAACTTGTCTTAATCTCTAATGTTTTTGGATGACGGATTTAGAAATTTTTAGAAAATTTAAATGCATAATATTTTAATTACCTTGATTTAAATTTCTTTCATTTCATAAATATTTTGTTTGGATGAGACAATTTAATTACTTGTTTTTTAATTTTGTTGTTTAGATAAAGTATTCAATTTCAATCAAATTTAAATTTTCATTTTTAAATATTTATTTAAAAATTAAACCAACAACAGCATAATCACACGCACCTTACACGTCACGCCAGACACAATAAAAACAATTTCTTATTCTAAATAAATTTAATTTTTTTCCTTTTAGTTGAAATGTGAAATGAAATTATATGAGGTGAGTATGATATCATTTTAATTACTTTTAAAATATCATATCCGAACAAATTATATTATAGAAAAGTATTTTACTTTTTCTATTAAAATATTTTTCCCTGTTTAATCTTTCCATCCAAACACATGCTAACTAGATTATGATATGACACTTGTTAGATTTATTTTAATTATATTATTGCAGAGGTTCATCTTCTGAGGGTTAAAAAAGTCAGAAAATGCTTAGATGACTTGTTTACAATAGATTAAACCCAGAAAAATTGCTTCTCATTCTAATTCTTGAACCAATGTTTTTCATTTGTGGTAATTTTGTTTTCACATTTCACAATCCCTGAAGTAGCATTCAAAAACCTACCAAAGACATTAAAGCATTCCCACATAATTTTTTCACTCATCGTTGTCGCCGTCCTAGCCTCCTCAGCCACCGCCTCCGCCTTGGCTTCCTCTATTGTCATCTTTACCTCCCTTACTGAAGATCGACAACCTTTGTTCTCACCTACATTCCTCAAAAGAAAACACACAAAGTCTCTCTCTCTCTCTAAAGTGAAGTAATGAAGCTTCAGATCTAATGCTAAATCATGGATCCGAGAGAGAGAGAAAGAGAGGAGTTGGATTGATTCACAGAATCATATCGAAGAAAGGAAATAAAGTGAGTGGTGTTGGATTGTTTCACAAATTAAATCGCTGTAACAAGGGTATAATTAATAGTTCTCAGAATTTGAACTCCTTTGGTTACTCTTAATTTTTTTAATTTTGCGTTATGATTTTTGCATTTTGATGTGGATAAGGCCTTCCTGGGCTACACGTTAGTTTCAATGTAGGTAGGTGAACAAGATCATGTGTTCGTGAATTGGTTTAGGTGAATGATTGACACCTCTGTTTTTGCTATTCCTTTTAATATTGGTCTATGAGAATGATTTTTTCTTGTGGTTATTTGAAATTGATCCATTTGGCTGTTGATTGGATATTTGGATTCATGTGTGCATGATTTGGAATTTGTTGATCGACAAGTGCTTCTCACTTGCAACGAAAACAGGGGAAAGGGGAGAAGTGAAGCCTGAAACACTAGTGAAGCAATTTCTGGCGGTTTTCTAGCGTCTAGAATTTGTTCCCCACAAATATTTTTTGGCGGATTTTGCCCGTCAAATATTAACCGCCACAAAAAATATCAATTAATTAAGAAATTAATGTCATGCCATAAATTAACTACGGGATTTTATAACAGACTAAAAATATTAACAAACAAAAGCAGGTTAATTTTTTGTTTAGAGACTAAAAGTAAAAATTCAAAAAAAAATTGTAACTAAAAACATAATTAATCCAAATATTAATTATCCTTCGACTCTTTCAAGTAAAATTTATTAGGTTCATCTTCATCATTTCCTTCTTTTTGAAAGAAATTTGTTGTCAAATTTAACATTTTATTATCTACATAAAAAATACCATTATTAGAAAAAGACAAATTGCCCATACAATATCATTTTACACCATTGCTCAGTTCTTTTATTTTACATATATACTTTAGGCAATTTTGTCTCTCTTTATATATTTAAAAGTTTGGGATTATTAATCTCTCCTTTTCCACTTTAATTAGGTACTTGAGATCCTGATACAGGATTGATTGTATCCACATTGCATGCTGAACTGGCAGCAAGAATACAAGAAAATAAAGAAAAAGGTTCTTTAGGCTTTATTTAATTGAACTTATTCATAATAGTTTTTTCAATTTTGAACATATTTTTATGCCTAGTTTGAGTCTTTTACATTCACTTACATATTTTTTTAGTACATTTAGATTTACTTATAATCATGTTATCACTTGTTAATAGTTTATATATATTTTTATGTATTTTTATTCACTTTTAACTTTCTATTTTATAATTTTTTTCTATACTTATTATCAATTCTTCAATTATTTTGTGCAAACTTTTTTCCAATTTTTGCATGCTATAGTATACAAAAATATTTCAGAAAATCATATTATTAAAGAGAATATTTTATACACTCTTACTTTTTTTTTCAAATTATTTCATAATATCTTTTCTACTTTGAACATTTTTTAACATGATTTTCAGTTTTATAAGTAAGAATATTTTTACATATTTTTCATTTTTCCTTGATTATTATTTTGAAATGTAATTAAATTTATCGCCAAAGCTAATTGATCACATTTATAATCCACCAAATTATTGACAATAAATCACTTGAGAAAAATCCTCTAACTCCAAAACCAATTCAGAATACCCAATGTTTGATTTGGTTGTTGTGTCGATATTGGACCCAGGAATCTATTGATGATGAAAACATCTAGATTAGATGAACTAACTCCTACCTTGGATTCGTGTTTAAGCAACTACTCCTAGTGCCTTTTATGCAATTTTTGATGGGTATAGAGGGCTTGATGTTGTCTTTCTTAAAAACAAAACTATGAGATTATTTTTTGAAGTTGTTGCATTTGTTCAAAATAATGCTATACCATTATTTTTTGAAGATGTTTTTGTTATTCTTAAAAACAATGCTATGAGATTACTTTTAACAAAGAAAAGTAATCTCAAAGCATTGTGTTTAACAAAGACAACAATATCTTTGAAAAATAACATCATTGTCTTGTTTTTAACAAAGGCAAGCACATCTTCAAAAAATTATCTCATCGCATTGATTTTAACAAAGGCAGCTACACCATCCTCTCCATGGCCATCAAAAACTCCATAAAATACACTTGGAGTAGGTTCTGCTTAAACACGAATTCAAGGTAGAAGTTAGATCATCTATTTGAATGTGTTCTCACATCATTTATAGTTAAATCCTTATTTAATCTATGAATTAATAGTGACATAGTGTATATATTGATATTAGTGATTCCAATTTCATGGATGCATCCTAATATATGTTGAGATTAGGCCGAGATGATGTGTTTGATATAGACTATTGGGATTGAATAAAAAATGATAAAGGTTCACCCTATTTTGGGTGGATTGGAGTTAATGGAAGATAGACATAAAGAAAAAGAAAAGGTAAAGAAAAATGTGATAGATATGATATATGATATGATAAAGAAAAATGTGATAGATATTATATATGATATGATAAAGAATGTAAAAAAAGATAGGAAAAAGTAGATTAAATATGAGTTGTAAGATTGTGGGATATATGATAATTATTCAACTTGATTGAGTTATTGTAAATGTTGACTATGTTATGAGTGCATCTAAGTTTTTAAGTTTTCTAAATTTGGCAAGTTTTCCAATATCATAGAAATACAGTGAAAAGTAAGATTTACATATGTGTAAAAGACATTTGAATGACATGTATTTTTAGATGCATGAGATGGATTGGATTCTACAATACATGACCCAAAGGCTTTCAAGGACAATCTTAGTAAAGCGACATGATAACTTTACTCCAGGCCATGGTTTGATTTACTAATCCATTTTAGATATCCTGCATCTAGGGGTTGACTTCAATCAATGTCTACAGTTTAAGGCTAACGCTTTTGTGGGCTGAGGTAACCCATTATGCAAATTGAGCCACAAGCTTGATCTGAAACATATCCATTGACTTAATGGTGCTTTTTTTTTTTTTGAAGACTAAATCATGCTTAAGACATAGATTAGATAAAATGAGCCATGTGGCAAAGCCAAGGTTTCAAATTCCAGCTATGATATTAAAAACTAATGATTTAGTGATGAATATGACGATAAATTGGTAAGAATTATTTTAGTTTAATCGATAGTGTCCAATTTGAGTTTCAAATATCCAATTAATTAAAGAGAAAACCTTTTCATTTATAAACTATAATGATCTTAAACATCTTCATATATATATATATATAATCTTACGTAAATTATTTCAACTTTCAAACTCAATTCTAATAGACTAGAATAACAATATATGTAATTCATATATTTTAGAGAAATATCTATTATAAAAGATAAATAATACAACACGAAAGGAATAATTTTTTATATAAGACTTAACTGGTCTTTGACAAATTACTAATCTATTTAAAGTTGTGTTGGTAGTTAAAAAATCGAGTAATTTATAAAAGATTATAATGTTAAATATTTAGCATCATTTGTTTAGAAAAAAATAAAAGCAAAAGGTACATATCAACTTATGAAAAAACTGACAAAGTTACAAAATCGTATATTATCCATGTTGATTACATTATATCCAATTGGAGAATGGTAGCTAGAGAAGCATATAGTTGAAAAATGGGTTATTATTAGTATATTTAGAGGATAAGTCAATCATTTTCGGTATTATTTTTGCATTAGATTTCTAAATTGACTGATTAATGCACATTGGTGAGATCTTATAGTATACTACTAGTACATAATTAAAAATATTGAACCTGGGGAAGCTTTGAAAGAATGACGCAATGATCTAGCGGCTCGCATCAGACTGGGAAAGACGCTCCTGTTCCTACGCCCAAAGTCAATTAACGTCATCATTCCCACCTAACAATGCCTCTAAAACCTACAAAATATTTATCTTGTCCACGTTAATTTGGATATTGATATTGTTCTTTTTTTAATCAATACAAATTAAGTTGTATCATTATATTGTTATTTTAATTTTTAATGATAATTTTTTTTAAAAAAATATCAATAAATGATTAATTTCAAGAAAAAAAAAGAATACGCCAATTAGTATAACAATTAACAAACGATATGACAACACAAAAAAAATATGATTAAAAAAATTCCAATTTTAAAATTTTGAATTCAGTTCTTATTTGTTTTTTTTATCATTTTTTTATTTGTTATCATATGGTGTTATTTGTTATTATGCTAATCGGTATATCTTATTTGTTCTTTTTTGCTTTACCTTAATTTTTTGTTAACAATTTTTTTAAAAGACTAAAGTTTCTTTTTTAAAATTAATATTAATTTTTAAATAATAATATAATAGTACAGCTTGATTCCTATTAGTTAAAAATCAGCCATATTAACACCTCCAAATTAACGGAGCACGATAAGAATTCTCATAAAACCTACTCACTAACATTTCTCTTTCATTGTTCCTCCCAAATCTTATAAATATGTACACAGTGGTGGATTCAACGATGAATTAACAGGTGACATTACGAAGAAAAGAAAAAAAATGTATACTCTGTAGTCTGTAATCTAAATTTTGAGTCTTTAATATAAAAGATATGTTAATTAAAAAACTGGTTAAAAATAATTTAGTTTTATTTAAAATTTAAAATTTTCTTAAATCATTTTTAATTAAATTTTGATACCAATAATAAAAAGAGTTATTATCTTTAATTCTATATATGAAACAAATATTTGATTTATCAAGAATTCAACAGAAGTAGTTATACTAATTAATTTTAATTAATATTATCATAAATTTATATTTTATTTCAATAAAACTCGTATAATTAAATAATTTAAGTAATAATTATATAGTTAATGACAAATTGGCACTATTCATAATTTAAAGAATAATTTTTTTACCGATAAATATTACTTATTTCATTTTAGATTATTTTTTGAATATTTTTCATATTACATTTTTTGTTTGAATCATCATACTATTTACATTATTTATACTACTCATTTAATATTACACTTCAAAATATTTGAATTATTACATACACTAATCTATAATAACAAGGATAAAATATATTTTTTCCCTAAATTTTTGTGAATTATGATTTTAGTTCTTAAATTTTTAAAAACCAGTCAACGACCTTTCAATTTTATTCCGTCATAGTTTTTAGTTCATTCTCTCTATTTTGAGCATTAAGTGATGATATAATGTTTGTTTTATCATATTTTATTATAATTTGTATTGTTGCAGTTAAAAATTGTTAGAAATTATATTTTTAATTTAATAACTTTCAATTTTTAACAAGTAGCTAATTTTTAATGGTTTTTTTTCTTAATTTATATACTTCTCCTTTTAAAAGGAAATGTTTAATTATGTATTTAATCCTTAAAATCATATTTTTTTATTATTTTAGTCCTTATATTTAAAAAACATTTTCTTATTCTATGCGTAGCTTTTTAATCTTTTATAATCTTTATAGAAGGGACTAAAGAAATTAAAACATACGTGTAGAGATGAAGAAGAGTTTAAAGTGAGATGTGTATAGATTAATAAAAAAATATGTCTATAAGTATAAAAAGTAAAATAAATTCATTCACATCTAAAAAAAAAACAAATAAATAATTAAACCTAAAAAAAGTCATTCCTCTCCGCTAACTGAGAAACTAACAAAATGTGAAAATGGAATTTTAATTCCGGGGCAGTGTGGCAAAGTGTGTCGAAATTGGAATATAACCCAAGAAAAAAAGTCACGAGCTTGGGCGGCAGCGATCTCCAGTGGTCATATCAAAAAGATTTGTTACTTAGTTGTTTAGTTTTAAACAGCAAGTTAACCACAAGTCTCCCAGCTTGTTTAGGAAGTCTTTTTACCTTATTTTTTTTAATTATTTGATTATTTAATAATTATATTTGATAAATGATTTTATTTCATTAACTTATAATCTTTTTTTATATATCATTTGAAGCAGTATTTGAATTTTTAATTTCTTATTTTTTATGAAAAAAAATCATTTACCATTTTTATATTATATTATACTATCATTTGTTTTATAATTTTTTCTTTCATATCACATTATTTATTCAATCAATAACATGCACTGTTTATTTTAATATTTAGTAAAACTTAAAATTATATATATATAAACTTATAATGATAAGTGGTTGATTCAAATGGTCTTTTAAGTTTGATTTTTTTTAATAAGATCTTAAATTTGATATAAAATTAATAGATATTGGACATATATTTATTCTTTGTTGGGAGTCAAAGAAAACTTTGATTGGAGATGAAAGCTTGAATACAAAGTGAAATCAACTCAAAAGTAAGGGGACTAGCAAAGATCTTGACACCATGGCCAATTGGCACGCGCAGGATTAGCTTGTCTTGGGATAAAACTAACCACTAAGTTTGCAATCAACTTCGATCAACAGTTACATCTGAGATACCAAGATTATGGAGCCATGCCAGTGCATTGATTCAACAAGTCCTGTGGCATCAACTTCATGTTTTAATGGCGAACCTTTGAAAGAGGCAGAGTTGACGTTGCATTTTAAGTGTTGGCAATGAGAACATTGTTTATGAATGGTTCCAATGTTGGCCAAAGCCCCCACTTTAACCAGATCCAACAGACACAATGGCAATCAAAGGAGATATGCCATTCATTTTCAAGTAACATGTATTTATTATACACACATATTTATAAACCATACAAACATGTGTACTTTATGCATTTTAAGTTAGTTAATAATTAAATTTATCAAATAGTTTTAATTTAATAAATTAATTTTAAACTTTTAACTTTAAATTAAGAAATAATATTTTAATTTTCAACTAATTCATTTTACTAAATATAAAAAATTATTTTTTAAATTACACGTATCTTTTTTTTTAAAAAAAATTCTAGTTTGAAGGGCTAAAATTACTATAAAAATAAAAAAATAAAAAATAAAAACATTTAATGTTATTGTATAAAGTTGAGATCACTACTAATGTTAGAATAGTCACCCGCTATTTCATCCACACACTCAGTTGATACTAATTATTAAAAACAAAAATCAATTTCTTAGATTTAAATTTACATACATATTTCCCATGCTTTGTTATTTTGGTGTACATGTATTCCCACATGGAATATAATATTCTGAATACATTGTATTCTTATTTTATATGCCACGGTCAGTGTGAGATGACGAAATAAAAAAAAAAATAATGAATTAATTAACCCACCCATATTCTCTTCTCTCTGAAGTCTTCATATTAAAATTGATAAAGTAGAAAAAGGTACTCCATTCATTCAGTCATATACACCGTCCCACACTCACGCACAGGTCTCTAACATTCCCTTTTTCTGCTTCTGCGTTTCAACTAAATTACAAAGCCTACCATCATTTCTCTTTCTCTTTCTTTCATCAACTTCATCCTTTGAAAATCCTTTCTTCATCTTCATCCATCCATGGACACAGCTCAATGGCCACAGGTAATTAATCCTTTGATTCCTTCTGTTTCCTTTTTTGTACCTGCTGGTGCAAGTGAAACTACGTGTCCACCCATCATTTTTTTTCTTCATATCTATCAATTTTCTTTAACATATGTATCATGTATGTACCTTTCGCTTTCTCCCTTTTTCCTTTGCTTTTGCCATAACATAAAGAAGTAGATCAAAAGTTTCCATTTATATCATAATTATATACATAATTTCCTCCATCTTTCTCGATCGCGAAAAAGTGCAGACCAAGTAAATTAATTTGCTAGTTATGATGTATGTATATTTGTTTGATACACACACCTGCATGATTTGATTAATTAATTTGTTTATATGCATATATAATTATTGAAGGAGATGGTGGTGAAACCAATAGAAGATATAGTGGTGACAAATACATGTCCAAAGGCTGTGGAAAGTAAGCCAAGGCCACAGAAGGAACAAGCAATTAACTGTCCAAGGTGTCATTCAATTAACACCAAGTTCTGCTACTACAACAACTACAGCCTCACACAGCCTAGGTATTTCTGCAAGACTTGTAGAAGGTATTGGACTGAAGGTGGAACTCTCAGAAACATCCCTGTAGGAGGTGGCTCTAGGAAGAACAAGAGATCTTCAGCTTCTTGTTCCACACCTAATAATAGTCACAATAACAATAATTCAACCAATAAGAAGCTTCTTTCTGATCTGGTCATCACACCTCCAACTCTGTCACACACTCAAAACCCTAATAGCAATAATGCTATTCATCAAGGCCAAGATCTCAATTTGGCTTTTCCATCCTCCACCCCAGATTTCAGAAAAATCTCTGAATTGGTCCAACAAAACAACAACAACAACAATAGTAGCAACAACAGCATGTCAGCTTCAGCTTCTTCTTCTTCAACCACAACTACAACTTCCACTTCTCACCTTTCTGCATTGGAGCTTCTTACTGGGATCACTTCAAGTTCCAGTGCTGGTTTGACTTCTTTCATGCCTGTGCCGGTTCCATCTGATCCAAATTCTATCTACACATGTGGGTTTCCTCTGCAAGATTTCAAGCCAACCTTGAATTTCTCTTTGGATGGGATCGGAAACGGGTACACAAGCCTTCAGAATGTTCAAAGTGGGAGGCTCTTGTTTCCATCTGATGACTTAAGACAGGTTTCTAGCTCCACCATCACCACAATGGATCAGAAACAACAAGGAGATTCAACTGGGTATTGGACTGGAATGTTAGGCGGAGGATCATGGTAATTAATCATCAAGAGAGTCATAAAGATATATATTTATTTACTTAATTTCTTCTCTTGCTTTCTACTAAGTTAATTTTCCTTTTGAACTTTTTTCTTTTGGGTTTTAATGAGTTTCCGTCAGATCATGTGGGGACTTCACTTGTTTGGATTTCTTCATAACTGGCTAACAGCTGATAGGATCGATTCATACATGAGTTTCTTTTCCTCTTCTGTCAATTCCTTATATGTATATCTGGCTCCGCTTATATCTCTTCATGACCAAGTTTATTTTGGGATCTTGAAATGAAGCTTATTTTAGGCAGGCTTCAGTAGTACTTGGAAAATTAAAACAAGGGTTACATTACATTTGATTATATGTAATGATAGAAGAGATCAAGATTAACTCCATTTTTTTAGGGTTAACAAGTAGCTAGAAAGGGGGGCCGGGTAAATTAAGTGTTATTGCTGTTATAGTATTTCATGTAATTTCTTCTATCACTGAAGAAGGGCAACATCATCAATTGATTTGATTGTCTAGCTTACCGGATTCGAAAATGTATAATGTACAAGAATATATTATTATTATTATTAAATAAATTATTGGTATGCTTTTTTTATGATTAATAAATTGGCGTGTTATGTTTACATTGTAAATATTTGGCTGTGAATATCTATGTGATGATATAGCTTTATTTTATCACCCCTTTCCTTTTCTTTCTATTTGTTTTGTGCTAATACATTTAGGTTTAATTGGAGATGTCATTTGTAGCAAGATTCATATCCGCATTAAAATGTGTTATGATCATGATTCATGAATAAAAGCCAGGTGAGACTTCTGATATCTTCACGTGACATCCCATTAAAGAAGTAACCTTGATTAAGTATAGTCATCATAACTACAAACTATAAAGCTGACTCAATCAAAAGCCCACCCACCGGCCTCCGCAATAGTATCAATAAAATACCTCTGCTTGTACTATTTTCGTTCGGTTTGCAAATAGATAATAGTGATTTTTTCATGATAAATAAAAAAGAATAAATATAATTAGACGCTTAAAATGTTATTCAACATATAATCTAATGAAAATAATATATATATATATATATAATAAGTAATATAATATGATAGAAAAAAATATTTAAAATGATGAAGTATTTAAATGTTATTATTCATAAAAAAATTTAAATATAATTTTATTTTTTAATTATTTTTTATCCTTATAAAATTATTTTTTATTTTTAACTATTTTTAGTCCTTATAAATTATATTTAATTCATTTTAAATTATTAAAATACTTTAAATAATATTTTAAACAATAAAAAATATTATGTAAAATATCATTAGATGAACATAATTAAAAAAATAAAAGAAAAAGTAAAAAAAAGACATAAATAAGAATAAAATCTGAGGATTGATTGATTGTGAGTTCTCTCTCCCACATTGACAAGAGGCAATTATGATTGCTTGCGTGCCACCTCTTCCTATGAAAGAAAAAAAGTGACAAGGATCTGACACATGACATGCCCTGTTATCTTGTAATTTTTCCAAGTGAGGGTCCCATAAACATTCCCCTCGGCATGTGTGCTAAATAAGAATAATTATACACTCAGTCCCACTTGCTTCATCACTTCTCTTCTATAAACTTGCTTTCTCCTTTTCTCCTCATTCTGCGCTGTATGCCACTACTAATGCCCATCTGGACCCTCAGACCAACTAGTGTGTTTGAAAACAAAATAAGAAATTAAAACCATTTCATTCAACACAAATACAAAATACAAAATAGGAAAATTCAAATTATCCATTGTTAATGGATTCTTATAACAGACAATTAGTTGCCCTTTTCTAACCATTCATTGTCATGTATAAATATTAACTATCATAGGTAAAAATATTTGTGCATGTTTAAACTAAGGTTACAAGAGTTTTAAAATATTTAAACTTCAGAAGTGATAATTTTTTCTTTCAGTTTATATATTGGAAAAAACTATTTTGAATTAAATTTTTTAAAAGTATTTATGTAACTTTAAACTAGATATAAGCTTCGTGACAATCAATTATTAATTAAAATAATTGATTATTTTTTAAAAGAAACATTTTTTGCTATTCATTTTCATGCAAATTTATAGAAAAAAAAAATTCATACTTTTTATTTGTCTTCTCCCTTAGATTTGCTCACATACTTTTTCATCTTTTTTTCTTTTAACCATAATAATTAGAGTATGAGACTTTTTAATAATATCTCTTAAGATATCCTCATAAATTTCATAATGAGATTAATCTTCAGTCATATCTTGTCATACTTAAATTTCTTCTCCTTATTCAAAGTATATTCTATGAGAATTAAACATAAATTCTCTCTTACAAATTTAACATGCACTTTCAATTGAACTAAAAATATTAATAATTCTCCTTTATTTTCTTTCTTTTTCTTATTTTTAACTTATTTTATTGCGCTCTAAGCTAGACGAACAATACATAAATTGAGAAGGGAAGAGTAACATATAAGTATATCATTCACCTACTGTCATGATTCATCAATAATAGATTATTTGATCGAAAACTTTAATTGTTTGATAAGAAAATAAAATTAGAATTATGAACATAATTTTATTAAAAAATTAAATCAAATTTATGCACAAAAATGTTTATTATTCAACAATTAAAATATATTTAAAATATATATATCATAATTTATGAAAATTTAAACTTTTATTTATTTTTAACTTCATTTAATTCAATTTTTTATGAGAAAAAGGTGCAGAAATTCACAGATATTTATCTTTTTAAGTCAATTTTACGTCCATAAGTGGCAACTATAAGTCTATAACTACTCCATATGTTCAGAAAATTTGACATAATTGATTAATAGTTAATTTTTAAACATACTGGTTAAGTTTTATTAGAATTCTAACTTTGAATATGAAAAAAATATATTACAAATAGTACTTTAAAAAAAATGCTTTTTAAAAGAATTATGTAAAAAAGATTATTCTCGTTCCCTGAAAAGAGGGGGGAAAGGAGTATATATGTTATGCTGCAAATGGTGGCCGTCACTGGAGTGATAGACGTGAAACGCATGTTAAATTCTGAAATTCTTTGACGTCTATAACACACCATAGATCATCCACTCATTTTGGTCGATTGGGTTGGAAGAAACTAGAAAGATATAATAATAAGGGGGGCAAAAGTGATAAATATAATAGATTTTCTGATGAAAAAGGAAGAAATAAATATGAAAATAAAAAATGAACATAACTATTCTAACAGTAAAAGAAAATCAATATAATTACTATGTAATTTATGCTTATAATTATTTTCGTCTCATCAAACGTAGTCTGGAAATTTATTAACCGAATGATGTATTAAGTGTTGATCAGGCTTTTTTTTTTTTCACGTGACCACCTTTGAAGTTAGAGTTACCTAAATGAGTTGGGCTAGTCGAATTATCCAAATCTATTTAACAAAGTGTAATGCCTGAACTTAATCTTGAGTTCAAATTAAATGTGGATTTTTTTTCCCAATTCGATGATGGTGGAATGTGAAATTAACATGTAAAAACTCACTAATTTTTTTAAAAAAGATCTTTTTAATGTTTAGACTTCATTTTAGATATCCAAATTAAATTTCAACTTTTTATGCCATTTTCCACTTTAACTCGCAATCTATATTGGATCAATTCACATTGGACTATCAATGGTACAATAGCATTCCTTAGAAAAAGCAAAAGAAATGTTACGTTAGCTAATCCTAACCATCAAGGTAAACAGCAAATTAATTTGCCAATAAATCAATTGGAATAAAAAAATCTTTCACAGTATTTAAACTTCATTTTAGATATCCAGATTAAATTTAAATTTTTTCTGTCTTAGTCCACTTTAACTCGCAACCGCATTGAGTCATTTGACTATCATTGGTACAATAACATTCTTTAATAAAAGAAATATAAATGTTGCGTTACCTAATCCTAACCATCAATGTAAATAGCAAATTAATCTGCCAATAGATCAATTAGAATTAAAACTTGTTAATTTTGGCATTATAGCATCTGTAACAACAAAAAATATCTAGGATTTTATTCTTAATTCTTTGAAGGAAGTGACAAATCCGAATTGTTTGAATACAAATTTCTTTCCGAAACTATTTCAATTCTATCACAGACCAGTGTCACCTTATCCAAAATAGAGTCATTGAATATTAGTTAGAATGCTCCTGGTTGGTAAGGAGACCATATATTGATGCTTGTTTTGATCTATAACTCCAGCTAGGCTGGTCCGTCTTTTCCCGAACCCGAAGTGACATTGATGTGAGAAATTATTTCTTCAGGAATAGGATTTTCCGTTTTGATAAACGGTAGTTACATGACGCAGTTATTTAGTCCACTATCCAATTAGGCTTTAACTTTGGCTGTCACGGAGCAATCAGTCTTACTTTTTAGTCCATTTATCCATTTGTAACTGCAGACAATGAATTTTACTAGTAGTAATGAAATGACTGAGGAAACATCGAACCCTACTGTTTTGTGGAGAATAATGGTCTGAAATTGGTGTCACCATATGATATTTATAGGGTAAATTACATCAAGTATATGATGTTTTTATAGGATACAATAACCATCCTCTTATTGTTCTGATATTTTTTCAGGTCATATATGAGGTATTAAATGAACACAGCATAAGCTGAAAAAAAAGCCTTCCATTTGACTGGCCTATTAAGCCACATTCCAATGCTCTTTTCAATTATTATTTTAGTATTATGATTTATGATCTTCAGGTTTGCAGAAGTAATTTAAAATAGTGGGAAAACAAGAATCCATATGATTATATATAACAACTTGATTCCTTTTGTGGACTGCAAATACTTATATTTCAATGACAATATAATCAATTCGGAGATAGCAGTTAATACTATATATGAATCTTCCTGATAAATTACTTCCTCTTATATCAACACGAATGGGCATACTGAGGCTTTGCTACGGCCCATGTAATTATCAACAGCTTCAAGATAATTGTGACAGAATTTTCTGGTAGCAAATTTCATTGGACAATAATTTTTTATAGGAAATTTTATGTAATGTGCGGACAAAAATTTTCATCTCAAATGATTTTCTCTCTTCTTTTAGTTATAGTACTTTGTAACTTTATTTACCACCGTTTGTTACTATTTTCTTTCGGTACATTTTATTGGCGATTTTCATTTAAAAACTGTATGCTTTCTATGCTTGTCAACTAAATTTCTTGATAGTTCCAGTCGAATGTCACTCTTTGTGATGTAAAGAATTGCTTATGAATCTATATATATGTCTTCCTGAATGAAATCGCTTAATCAATAAAGATATCTGTGCTTGTTATTAGTTACTAATTTATTTAACTCTTTAACTGATCTATTCAGCAAAATATCATTCCAAAGAAAAACGCACCCACAATTAAAAAAAAAGAAAAGTATATATAAGTTTAATCTGTTGGAGATTCTGGATACAGGCAGCACGGGCCTCAAAGGTACGAAGACGATCACTTGGGCAGTTGGGCTTAAGTTATATATAAATATAAATATATTTAAAAACTAACATTTTAAAATACACGTTTATATAAATTAGAATTATATAAGATATTTGTAATTATATAATTATTTGAATATATTTCTTGATTAAGGAAGGAGACTAATCAACTAACACACAAAACTTTTACCTGCGAAATAGAAATAAGAAAAATGGACTCGAGAAGAATGCGATGTGACCAACCAACGATGTAAGCAGAACGGATCGAGAGAGGGCGAATAAGGATCAAATCCCTTTTTCCTTGAAATTTTTCATAAAAGTTAATTATTATAAAATTATATAAAATTAATTTTGTATATTGCTATTATAATAATGATTAATGTTAATTAGTATAAAATTAATTGTATTTGTAGTTTATTGTAATGATTAAAGTGATAACTAATATAAAATTATATATTTATATAAAATTAGTTGTGTGTTTATTGTTATTATGATAACAATTAACATTATCATCATTTAATATAAAAATTAATTTCAATTTATGTGTAAAATGTAATTTTTAAAAAATTATTATTTATTGAAAGTTAAATAGTTAAATAATTGTAAAGGAAGAAAAAAGAATTAGCCCCTTATAAGATTTTTGAATCCATCCCTGAAGCTAGAAAAAGAAAGAGAAGTTAATTTAAGATACAGTGACGACTGACGTGAATTAGCATAACAAAAATTGTTAGAAATTGAAGGTGGTATATATTTTGAGCATTGGTGATCATGACTCATGGAGGAAGCCTATCATAAGACCCATCTTCTCCAATTTTGCGAATGACAATCGGATAGGATTTTGTTGGAATACAACTTGATCCTCACCGATTAAGAGTAAATAAAAGGATAATGGGGCCTCTAATCAATGCTCAATTATTTACCCTTTAGCCGGAAGTTCAGAATCAACGATTGACTAAGAACACAGTGAATCCCAGCTGGAAAAGTGATCGCACAAAACACAAAATTATTGAGTTGACTTTGTCAAGAAGTGAATCCTCAATTAATTCGCCAAATGCTCATAATCATAACAAATATTAGCATCAAACTACATATCTTTTGAGACTCTTTCATGATTATTATTAACCCAGTTAAGTACAGAGCTCACTGTAATTAGCTCAATTGTACAAGATTAAGCTCTCTCTCTCTCTTGGTGCTTTAAACCCGCAACACATATTTCTTGAACTTCGCATCAAATTAAAAAAATATTTTAATTAAAGATATTTAATTTTATATTTTTTTAATCTTTTTTTCAATCAACATCATATCACACAAATAAAATGTGTACACATCACTAATTAAAACGTTCTCTGGTGCATTTATATATATATACAGTCATTGCTGATTAAAGAAAAACGTTCTTCTATTAATTAAATGATTTTTTTTTATAGTTACATAAACTAAGTTGCAATTCTTCAACTTTAATAAATAGTTTTATTAGTTAAAAATTAGGAAAATAAAAATAGGGTTAATGACTCAATGAAATATATTAAACTATATTTGAAACATATTGGTCTAAGGTATTAATTAGAGATATGTAGATAAATTAATCAGTTAAAAGTTGATTAGTTTGATGCAAGGTATTTAAGTGACTACGTACTAGTGAAATATTTTTGTGATGCACAATGTTAATTGGCAATTCATGTAAAGAGAAGTTTGGTAAGTTTGATAGATTTTATATCATATTTAATGACTAATTCTTTATCATAATTTTATATTTTAATCAATTTTAACGAATTAATTATAAAATATGTGCTTAAGCTTGTTATGGTATGTTTAAAATAGTGTGTAAGGAAGTTTATTTCTGGCATAATTATATATAGAATAATTGCATTATGTAACATATGTCACGCTGTGCTGGAAAGCTCTATTGTACTTACTTTAGGTCTAAAAAGTTTTTCTACCAGGAGGACAATGAAATAGAATATTTCATTAGAATTTGGCACGTGTACAAGTAAATATATTTTGTTTTTTGTTAAATGGAATGCTACTCATTCACTTGACAAATGACATTTTACAATGAGTCGAGTAGAATGACACTTTTTTCAGGTTTGCTTGGGAGGAATTACCCCAGTCCCCAGCTCGATCAATACAATTAACTTCTTTTCTTGTTTTCTAATTCTAAAACATCTAATTTTCTAATGCCAATTACTGTTCAAGTAATTCGATCTTCAACTCCTTATTTAAATCTATATTGAACATCACTCCTTTTCTTTTTTGAATTACTATATACACAGACAGGAAGACGACATATATAAAGACATATGATAATCCAACTGAACATCACTCCTTTTCTTTTTCTTAAAATATGACAATTTATATTCAAAGTTACCGTGCTAGATGAAGTCAGTAATTACCAAAATTATTTAAATAAAATTATATTAGATTTCATCTTAAAATCAATTGACATTAACCAACACATCTCTTCATGCATAACACTTGAAGTCTGACTCTAATAGCATGTTAGATTTCATTTTAAAACTAATTGATGTTAAATAAAATTACCTAATAGATATATAAGTTACATTCCAATAAGTAAGTGAGGCGGTTAATATAAGACTTGAGTATTTTTCAACAAATTAAAACTATTTTACTTCATTTAAATTGGGGAGGAGGGGTTTGTGTTGCAAAATGGTGGTGGGACTGGTGGCTCTGATGCCATCTAAGGAGGGATGGTTTGAGCAGGAAATGGACCATCTTTTCTCATGAACAGAATGGAAGAAAACCTGTAGAGTTTTAAAGGAGAATACCTGTATGGAAATATTAACTATCCGAGCATCTTTATTATAATAAACATGTTATATATTTTAATGTTGTTACATTTAATTTTCGTTTATTTTTTTCCAATTATTCCTTGCAAATTTAGTAATTTAATATACTGACTAAACTGCATGTTTGGAATGTTTTTAATTTTTGTGATTTTTTGGAGGTAATTAATTTTTTTATCCTTGAATGTTGTTATTGATACATTTGAATGATTTAAATTCTAAATTTGAGAATTCCATTATGTATATAAGTGCCTATACCAAAATGATAAAATTTAATTCTAATTGTATTATCTATTTTTAATTCTACAAAATTAAAAATAATGGATATAATTATATCAAGAAAATAAAATTTGCAACTAACCCGTGCGTCCGCACATACTAGTTTAAATCTATATTGTTTGTCATATATTAAGATTAATCTAGCTCTAGTTTCACTAATTTGAATCTAGCAGTAAATTAAGGATACAAAAAGAAAGACACTAAGCTGCTCAATTGCTTGAATTGAAGTTAAAATAAATTAATCAACAAGAAAAACTATAACACTAATATATAACACTTTCCTAACATTTTTTTTTGTTGGAAAGGCACTTTCCTAACATTAAAAAAGAACAAATTAAACATCTAACATAATAATAACTTATTAGAAGGAAGTTGTTTAACCTTGAGCACCGTGAACCGAAAAAGAGAATAGTTACTTGTTAGGATGAAACAAACTAGCAACACAACTTTGAAGTTTCTGTGAGCACAACATGGGAAAAGTGGCTATGGTGAACCTTAATGTCTCACTTTCTTGGACAACATCATTAACATATAAATCACCAAAACCTGTGCTTATGTCGTGAAGGAGCTTGGTGGAGTGGACCCATGTTTGTGCCAGCTTTGGCTCCCACCTCTGTGAAAGTGTGAGATTCTCTTCCCTTTCTCTTTTTGCTTGTTATTTTAATTAGCATATTTGTCATACAATAAACTAATTTATAATTGAAAGTTTATGAAAAGTATTGAAACATAAAAAAAAAATCTTATATATCCATACAACTCAAGCTCAAACGTGAATCATAAAAATGATTTTGAGCTATTTTTAATACATCCTAACATAAAATTAAATTTGATCAAAAGTGAATTGCATATATTAATCCAAATATGTACATAATAAATTTATAAGTAAAATATTGATATCACATTTCTGATTTCAATGTGAAAAACGTTAGCCAAAAGTGGAATTACTAACAGTAACTATTACTTATTTTATTTTATATTTTACTTTGACGTGGATTTTAAGTGAAATTTGAGTAATAGATGGGAATTCAAACACATACTTTTCACAATTACTTCTCGTAGTTTCTCAGTTAACGTGAGAATGAGATGCAAGTATTCTAGGAAAATTAAACACATGCTTCATGAGTGTTTAAAAATTCATTAAAAAGTAAGAAATTATATTTAAGATTATGAAACTATAACTATAGATTAACTTAATAAATGTGAAAAATCACATCTAAAATATGAAATCAAATACACTATTTAGTTCAACTACACGTTATTGCACAAACCTTAATCCCGAGACAAGAGTAGTTCTTTACTTTAACACTCTGAATCAATTTTTTGCTTAATTAAGAAAAATTTTAAAGAATATTTTTAATGCATTATATATTTTATTTAGAGTAATTTACACCAACCACTATGGTGTTTAATGAATTACCTTATTTCTCCTATTTTTTAACATTTATAACAACTTTCATTATAGAGCATAATATTTTTTAAACGATTAAGAAGAGTTAATGTAAAGTATAAGAAGTATCAGTATATTTTTTTAAAAAAAAGGGTTTGACGGAGGAGTAGATAAAGGTAAGAGGACGTGTGTAATTTTATAAAACTTTAGGTTAATTAGAGCAATTTATTCTTTTAAAAATTAAAATATATTAATTATTTAAAAATATTATTATTACGATTTTAAAAAAATTAACTAGCACTTTACTATTGTGTAACATCCTGTACTTGCTTTAAAAATCCTTTTTCATTCGTTATTGAATAAATATCAAGCATAGCGTGATAATAAGGAAATTAGATAAGGTTTTAAAAAAAGGTGTGCTCATTATGCTTACTTATTGGGCCTCTATCGAGCTTAGGTAGGTGATTAAAAACATAAATGTATATATATTTTAATTATGGGACGTTGAGTATAAAAATTTTAAAAAATTGAAAATATTTGTTCCTTGTATATATGATTTATTACTTAAAAGATGAAATTTTCAGAAAACATAATTTTCAGGAAATATTTTTTTACTTATCTTTCTCACGTAATGTTCCTAACATTTTATGAAGAATATGTGAATCTAACTTTTTCGTATTGAGAAAAATATATTTAAATGTGATAAAAATTATTACTTTACGCTTATTAGATTATTTAATGTAATAAATAATTTAAATTTTCATGAAAGTTTTATTAAAACCAAGCATGAAAATAATTCATTTTCAAGAAACCTATATATAAGTATTTTTAAAAATATTTATGATTAATTGAATATATTTTAATCATTCTTATGCTATAATAAATGATGATTAATAATTATTAAAAACATTTTTTTCAATCAAACACACCCAAATTGTGAATAGATTTTTAAAGTGGAAATATTTAATAATTTTCTTATTTTGAAAGAGAGATAAACTTTTAGAGGAGTGCCGAGTGCAACTATTCCTTGGTAAATCCATAAAAAAAATACCATGATTTGTCAACCTAGTTATGACCCTACCTCAACTTTGCCGATACAAGATGTTGCCAAACAACCAACACTTACAATACAAGCAAATCCGCTTCCAGATTTTCTGAACTTTGAATGAAACCCTTTGAATTATACCCCTTTTATTACAGTTTGGTCAAATCTTGAGTGCAGTGATTATCAATGCAACTAATTTAAAGTTTGGAATGTATTAAAATAATAATAATATTCGTACTGAATTTGTGTTAAATTTATTTTACAAATATTTTAAAATTATTACTTATTATGGTCGCATAAAAATGATTTCTTTATTAGGAATTTAGGACAATGTCTCTCGACACTTTACTCCCAGTCTCAAAACCTCACAAACTTGTGCTCTTAAAAAAAGGGAAATGCTCAATAGTACGAAACTGACATTCGTAAGATCCATACAGACCTGTAATTTGTGTAAAACTTATTTTTTTTATTTTAATATATTTAATTAATGTTTATTTTGAAAAATAAAACTAACACAAATAACTTATTCGTGGGATTCATGCATCCTTACATTCATACGAAATAGCATTGCTGCTTAAAAAACCTGGGCTAAACTTTCATAAACTAAAAATGAAAAAGAAAAAGTATCAAACATTATTTTGGAAGATTTAGTTTCATTTAGTTAAAAATTTAATAACATTAATTTTGAACCATTATTAAAATATTTCTTTAAATTAATTTCAATGACATATTTTACATTTGAATGTGTGCATGGTGTAAGGAGCTACTTTTTCGTGTAGAGAAAATATTATTAACATGTCCATATTTATTTGAAAATTATGAAAAATAAGTCAAAGGATAATGTGTTCAGCGTCTACTAACTTCTATGTTTTTTTCCAGAACTTGTAAGTTTGTTTATGTTAACCAAATTGCTTTCTTTTTCAAGAGAACCAAATCGTTAAATTAGAAGTATTTGATAAATGTATTTTTCCACTAACTCACGGCATAGTTAAATTAGGAGTATAATTTAATTTGGAAGATCTTAAATGTTCTAAAAATGAAAAAAAAAACGTGTTGCTAGTTCACCACACATGTTGAGCGTATGAAAAATGACATGAATGATGAGTTTTAAATATGATTAATCTCAATGAATTGAAATTTATAAATATTTTTTAAAGTCATATCAAAGAATCAAAGATGCTAATTAATTATGATATGGTTGATAAATAACTTTATCCTTTAAACATATGATTATGAGTTTGATCCTTAACTTATATGTATGAAAAAAAATATCTGTTGAAAGAAATCAATCCTTTAAATAAATTTTAATATTTCAGGGATTAATCTTTGATGTTCGGTTGAGATATCTTAATTAAAAAAATAATAATTATAATAATTGCAAAAAAGAAAAAAAAACTAATGTATTATAATTTTTTTTATAAAATTGATAGAATAGAGAGATGTCCTCAATGCAATTAAATAGAGTGCTAATAGCACATTAATTGAGACTATCAACAAAGATCCATTTAAAAATTAAAATTTATACACAAACCTAAACCACCAACAAAGCATATAAATACAATATTCAAAGTTTCAAACAAAGGTGAAGCTATAAACAAGACGATTTGTTCAGAGAAATAACAAGCAAACAAGAAAGGAAATTCAACAACGAGAGCACTATCACTTGTGCCACCGTTGGGGTAAAGAGAACGTGGCACGATAATAAGTAATAACTGACCATAATAGTTTTCTGTCTTATTCCAATAAAATAGGACCCATCGCCCCCTATTCAAAGGGCAAAGCATGTTGATTTCCACACAGATAAAAAATAAAAGATTATATAGGTAAGCTGCATTATTTGAATTTGACGCATATCATTCAATTGAGAGAGTCAAAACAAATCTCTATACTTCCTTCAATTAATCATATGTAGGACCTTATGTTGAATTGGCTGCAATATTACCAATATAGTTCTTGCTTAATTGAGCATGCCCTTGTACATAAATTTTTAAAGCAAAAGGAGAAAAAACATGCTTGTTTTGTATTTTGGAACATGTCTAATAAAAGGTGTGTTATTTTTCACTTGACAAATATAATCAAATAAAAAAGAACAAAATTTATATACAACATTTTTTTGATTCAATTTATGTACAATATTTGGTGTTATTCTTTATTTAAAATTGGAGCTTTATACATTGATAATGTGTATTAATTTTTTTAATATTGACGTCAATTATACAAATATTTAATAAGTTAAAATTCTAATTTTAATTAAAAAAACACTAATATTGTTATACTTAAATCTGGACCATTAGAATATGTGTGAAACTTATTTAGAATTACAAGATTCGCCTGAAACATTGACGTATACATTAGTTACAATCTGAACAAACAAGCTAGAAGGCTATTTAACGATCACAAAAGAACTTATGCATATAGCTCCTATAAAATTGTATGGTCATAAACCTTTTCCAAATGACACACACACATTAATAAAACTTATTAAACTTATGATCAAGCATGAATATAATTCAAAATGTCCTTTGAAAACTGTTCCTGTTGCTTTTGTTGATTAGTTGGTCATCGATCATTATTTGATTGAAAATCATAGGGTCATTGAACATAGCAAGCAATACGGCTTTTAATATGCTCACCTTAATAAGAATTTAGTAGCTCCATATTATTTCATTTTCTTTAGGCTCTGATGTTATATATGGTGTTTTTATGTGTCAGAAAAGACAAGAAAGACAAAGGAAACCCCACAATTAAAGTGATTGTAAAACGCGAAGTTCCTTTACTATTAAGTCTTTATATATAAAATGGTTATTTTATTCGCATCACTAACGAAAGCCTTCTTTTCTAAGAGAGCAAAGGCTTATAATTTTGTCCCCTTCAGCCACCACATGCTTTATTATAACTGTTGATGAGTGGCAAGCTACAACATCCAAAAGTTCTACTCATTTTACTAGCTAGCTAGCTGACTGTAACAAAATTATTTATTATTTATTAATATTAGAATGCTTATATTTTATATCGACATCAAATGAATCCGAATATTCCTTCTATGAGTGGATAACGCACCCGAAACTGTGCATTGACATTTTGCACCGTGGTATGACATGTTCTGTTCTACTATATCTGTCTTATTCTGTATGGATGCTATCTGATCATTGTGCATGCTGTTTCTAAGTTAGCAACCTTCTCATATGACAAAGGTTGGTCTAAGTTATGGTTGAAATGTGACTCTTGCAAGCTTTCAAAGATCACAAAATTGTACCTTGGCAGATCATAAATAGGTGAAAAAATGTTGATCAGCTGACCAAATCATGATTTTATTGTGGGGCACATTTACCTTGAGAGAAACTTGTGTGCAGATAGGCTAATTTCTCACGGAGTTTTTTTAGACATTTTTTGTTGATGGAATTTAATCTCTTCTTTCATTACAAAACTTTTTGCACAGGATAGACAAACTTTTCCGTTTATAGGTTTAGTTAGAGTTTTGCCTTTTCTGTCAAGGGTTAAGTTCTATGCCCCCTTGTTCTTTGTATGGTTTTTTTATTCTTCCTTTGGTTAATGAATTCGGGCTATGCATGTGGTTGTTTTAGTACCAACTTGGTTTGGATTACAACAACCTATTTGTCTTAAAAGAAAAGGAGCAGGGTGATGACATGAATATGTATCTTCATGTAACTTTTAAAATTTTGCCATATTTAATTAGGGGAGGTATGCCTCATACCAAACCTGTATTAATAATATTTTTTCCTTCGCTGATAAAAAAATCCGAATCTTGAATATAATAAATAGAAATTTATGTAAAGTTTCCGTCTCGATTATTTTGTATATAAAATTTTGATTAATCAAATCATTAGTTTATGAATATTTGTTCCAAAAGGCTGCATATTAAATTTTTAAAAATATAATCAAAGACATTAGTTGTTATCAATTGATAATTGTATTTATGTCAATCATCTTATCACAAAACTGTCGGTTTTGTATTGACTAGTTGTTTTTAAGTATAACTTATGCTTCTAAAGTCTCAAGATCTGACAAGAGGTATAGGTACGGATACACACAAGAAAACGGTGAAGATCATAGGTTGCGAAGAAGTGTTTCAATTCATTCACTACGTCTACACATTTTCAATAACAATGACAAAGCTTAACTTTACCATATATTCTCATAAAGACATGCTAAGGGGAATGAAAGTATCTTCGGACAAACGATAAGAGGTTGCTGAATGAGCATAACAATAACAAGCTTATCCTAATTTAAAGGCCAAGTTATATACAAGACCTAACATTGATGTCATCTATTGGACTAGGCATCATATCAAATTATCAATGAATATTCCTTACACACAAACTCCCAACATGACAAAAGCACCATATAAAACTGAGTTATGGTAATACTTGAATCCATGAATTTTTTTTAGTTTAAAAGATAAAAATCTAGTGCTGGCACTCATACCTTATTTTGGTGTTATTATGGAAATTTGGAAAATTGACCACACTAGATTTCGAGTTCCTTATTTCAAATCTAAGAGAGTTAATAATAATAATAATAATAGATGACTTGAGATTTACATTGGTGGATCTTAATAGAGTAAGCTCCAAAAAAGAAACCATTAACATTGTAAATTAATCCAAGCAAAAACAAGTGTTCTATGTCATTTTGTTTCTATATGGTCTTAATTAAAAAAAAGAAGAAGATAAATACTAATTGTTATGTAATTGAAGGATAAAAATCGGAAAGCTTTATTTCCCTTCAAATAAGAGTGATTTTAATTTATAATTATCTAAGTCAGTCTGCTATTAATTAATATAAATTTATATTTATGATTAATGTTGTCAAAGGAGTAATTATACTCTTTCTAGTTCTTATTATAAGATTTAAATTTAAAATATGATTTGATATTTTTATAAGATACAAATTAAAATACTTTTGTATTAATTATTTTTAAAAAATATCTTTAATTAAAGTCAGTACTAACATGATGTGACAATCGTATATTTGTTAGTTTTATTTACGGGAATAATCTTTAAAAAAAATTAATTTAAGATAAGTTTAATATTCTCAATTAAATTAATATTTTTTTAATCATAATAAAGATCAAAAATATTAATTTTGTTAAATAAATAAATTAATGTCGTCCTTATTGAGATAGAAATTTGTATCACATATTCATAGGGATAACATACTTTTTATAAAAATTTCTTTCAAAGTAAAATTGAGATAGAAGTTCATGCATGCTTCAAACAGTACAAAGTTTACACTCAAATGAAATCAGCACATTATCAGCACCCGAAGCAAATTATAAAATCATCAAATTAATGAGTGGAGAATTTATAGGAGTATTATTGAAGCAAATAAACAAAGTAATAATGGAAACATATTTTTCGTGAGGAACGAGGATGGACGATGAAGAGGAATCAGAAGCCAACTCCTTTTGCCTTGGAACTAGGAACGGACAGTCAAAGTACCTCCGATCCCTGAGTCAAGTACCTGTACGAGTAATATAACGCCACTATTTTAAATCTTTTTGTTTTACTACTGTGTTTTTTTTTTTGTATAAGTTTTTTTTATGTAAGTGTTAAATATTTTTCATGTTTCCAAAAAATTAAATCTATTACTGTAACTTTTGATTTAATACTTTTTTTAATAAATATTAAGAAAATATGCAGAAATATTTATAAAAAATATAACTTACATAATTATATAATATTGTTACTCTTCCTGTTCTATTTTTTAAGTATCAGAATAATTATTTTTTATTTTATTTTTTTAAAATAAAAGAAAAATATTTTAAGTATAATTTTTAAATATTAATTTATATATGACGGAGTAAAAATAAATATTTCTTGCCCAGTTACCCTCATAAATGAGAATATTAATCTTCGTACAAGTAAACTTTTTAATTATATTTAAGCTTTAAATATGTTTTTTTTCTTATTAAATTTCTAAAATTTATTGTGGGATTTTAATATTTTTTCAAACTTCTTTCCCTGAAAACATTGTTTAGGGAGTTAGGTATTTCTTTGAAAAGTGAAATAAAAGGATTTAGATAATATATTAGGACAAAAAATAGAGACTAAAAAGTAAAAAAAATATATTAGAGATAAAAAATAAAATTCTTAGCATGAACAAATATATATATATATATATATATATATATATATATATATATATATATAAAAGCATATATTTAATCGTAAATATATTATTCATAAGAAAAATAAATAACAGGAATATATTTATAAATTGTTTAGAAATTCTATTTTCAAAAATTTCATGACCTCTCTCTTAATTTTGAAATTTTTAATATGTTTTAATCAATGAGAAAAATATTTATAAAATAGTATGTTGCTAGAACTTCTCTAGTTTAGTTACAAATAAAAATAGTTTTATGAGCTTGAACTCACAAATAAAGTTTATGTTTTATTTGATGTTTGAATGGTGTAAATGAAGTTCTCTTTTAGATTTTACTACTTCATTAATCCATGTGTATTTTCTTATAATTTTTTGTTAACTTTATGTTAGACATTTTTTATAAAATATTTTTATCGTTTTAATAATTTTCTAAAAAATTTCAATAATTTTTTAATTTTCAAAAAATGTTTATTTATTTTAATATTTTTCTATTCATCCCGAGGACAGATTCATTTTCTCATGAGCTAGGTGGGTTCAACACACTAGACAAAAGTGAAGTACATTTAATTCAACACAAATGCATTTTGAACGGGTGATCTCAAGTTGAAAATCTGAAAATGCATTTTTGTTGAAGTTTTGTAAGAAAATATTATCCTTGATTATTTTATCTAACTAACCCATATAAAATACATTAAATCAGAAAGAAAACTATCATTAATTTTTGTATGGGTTTTCAACTTTGAAGCCAGCCCTCAGATCAAGAAGTAAAAAAGAATGCAGAATGCCAGAATATGACACATATGTCAGCATTCTTGCTCACAAGTTACACCTAGTATTTCTTTTTAGTGAACTCTTATAATTTTTTTGTTGTTGAGCAGTTACCCCCACTAATTAGTACTGCTAGATGGTATCGGCACTTCAGTCCATGTAACTAGAGTGCGGGGCGCAAGATACTTTATAATTATAATTCAATATACTCATAAGACAATTAATTAATTTTGATCTACTATGCCTGGAATGAACATCTTTTCACAATATGATAAGATTCTCAAATTCAATGCTCGCAAATTATAATTATTCCCTTCATTAGTATTAATTATGAATAATTATGATATAATCATGAGCATGAACGAGAAAATATTTTTTCTTATCTAAACTTTCAATTCTATCATACATGCGTATCTGTATGATAAAAATCCAATGATGACCATACCTCTTCTGCATTTAATTTCAGGATATAATAGTTTTCCATTTTTATTCTCTGGATATTATAATTATAAATTAATAGTAAATTAGTAGTATTACATTTATAGGTTTAAATTCAATAAGAAAAATGATCGATATGATAAATTTGCAAGCCTCATTTGGCCCAGTCTCATAATTCTTTATTAATAATTGTTGGATTCATTTAAATTTAATCCAATTTAGTACGGAGAAGAAAACATATCACAGTATTTTTATTTTTTACTTTTTTCGCAATGAATGCGAATATTTGAAATTATGAACAATTATAAGTAGATGTCATAAAGAATGAAAGTGAAGTTGGGGAATATTTGTAGGGGGTGAGTGAGTGGGACCAGTGGTGGGGAAGTTGATGTCGTAAGCTGTGTTGGAAATTGGAAGCCAGGGAAGAGAAGAGAGTACGGGTAATAGATGTTGGTTTTGTCCCTAAAGAACAACAAATACATTATAGTATTAAACTATTAAATATGTGTCTATATTGTGTGCTTAGATTTGATTGAAAGTAACTGAGAATAGGCCAAACCTGACAACATTTCTGTTCAGACTTTGCCTTTCCTTTTCTTCCTGTGTTTGACACTTTGACATATCTGAGCTTGTTGAGTGAATATTCGCCTTTACTGGCCTTCCCTCCATCCCTTCAATTCACCAATTTCTGTTCTTCTATATAGACTATATACTTGTTCATGCATAGATAGATAATTTATAACCATTTTAGTTAGTGGCAAATGACAATGCCTCTTACTCTAAGGAATAAGCTCAAGACTCTTTGTACTTGTGGTGATGGCTGGTCTTATGCTATTTTCTGGCGCTTTCATCCACGAAATTCTTTGTAAGCTTTTTTTTTTTTTTGCTGCCCTTCTCTTTTATATTATGTTTTCTTTTCTCATTTTCTGTATGAGGGTACTAGGAAGTAGAAACGTTTCTTCTGTTGATAAAATGCTCCAAAAAAACTATTCAAC
This sequence comes from Glycine max, assembly GCF_000004515.6. Classification (NCBI taxonomy): domain Eukaryota; kingdom Viridiplantae; phylum Streptophyta; class Magnoliopsida; order Fabales; family Fabaceae; genus Glycine; species Glycine max. Next base: position 45,194,007 of record NC_038256.2, read on the forward strand.
TGTCACATCTTTGTACCCAATGCTTCAACATTTCACTGTCATTTTGATCTTTCTCACCGTGGACTGCATTGCATGTTTGAAATTCCTGTAGGTTGCTGACTGTGGAAGAAGCATACTATGAAGAGCATCTGGGAGAAGAGATTGCCAACATGCATCCACAGGTCCACTTGCTGGGTGAAGGGTATGCTCCAATTTTTGTTAAGTTTTGTTTTACTTATCCAAAACTACATAATTTTCAGTTTTTCGCTAAGCCAGTGAGATAAAAGTGGAGATTCATTTCAATTGCAAAACCTAAATGCATTTACTTATCAATGAAAAACAAAGGGCTCTGATACAGTTGCCATGTCCTATCTAGAATTGTAGGTGAAGCTGCTTTCACGGGCAAGCACAGTTGGGTGCACTCAGATGGTCTAACTCATGATTGGAATTTGACTGGCCAAAATACTTGTGAGGTATTGCTTTCAACTGTTGAATTTGTACCATTTATTTCAACTTTCAATTGCTCGTTTTTTTGTCCATTTATCACTAAAGAATTTTCTTTCTTTTTGCAGGATGATTCTGAATTGCAGCAACAGTTCTCCTCAGGGATAAAGGTACTACAAGGGAAATAAAATGCATTTTAGTTGAAGTTCCAAGCTTCATATTTTTCTTTCCCCCCTCACTTTCAACATTTCTTCCGATGGTCAAATATAATTGCTTTAGTTGAAGTTACCAAGTTTGCATGCAATTAGTTTCTTAATACCATACAAAGTATGCTTATTTGATTATCTTTATTCTTCAAAGTCGTGAGTTATGTATATTTTTCTGCTTTGTAGACTATTGTGGTCGTACCTGTCAAAGCATGGGGAGTGGTACAGTTTGGATCCAGAAAGAAGGTTAGTATCATGAAAGAACATGAATTTGTGATATTATGCATAAATGAGTTTGTACGGGCAAGTTTTATTATGATAAAATGAGATCACGGCGCACAATGTGCCCTGGTTTTTGTACTAACTTCGAATTGATAGATGCTGATTTGCCATACAGGTTTATATTAAATGTGATTTTTATTTTAAACAGCAAATGTTCTTGACTATTTGATATTTTTTATTTGGTGGGCTCAATTAATCTTATTATAATTTATTTTTTCAGAAACAGAGAACCTTAAATCTTCCCTTATACATTTTATTTAGGTTTAACTATTTAAACCTTGAGTCTTGCAACTGTAATCCAAATTATGTCATTCCACAATGTCAAAGCTTGACCTGACTGGCATAAGGTTGTTGAATTCCCTTTATCTGAAAGACTGGAGAGTAGAAGTTTATACTCATGTTTCATTTGGAAGAGTATTCTAGCATGACATAGAAATTTAGGACACAATTATAAAAACAGCATGCCTGTATTGTTACGATAGGATGTTACTCATGTGCAATGCTTTTACTCATTTCATTCTATGATCCATGTTTTGAATGCAGAAATATTCTTGTGGAATAGCATTTTCTGAAATATACAAGAGCCTCCAACTTTGACATACTATTTAACATTTAGCCATTTCTTTGTTAAGTTATGATGCTCGTGACATGCACCATTCACTTTTTGTTATTTTCATCATGGTTGATTATTAATTAATGGTCTTGAATGTTTATCTACAATGACGCGTATCTGAGTGCTAATGGATCATATCATAATACTTCCATTATTGTAGATCTTAGAGAAAGTGGAATTTTTGGAGCAAACACAAAGCGTACTCACAGAGATGGATGATGATATGGGTATGTTTGACATGCCGGGAAATGCAGTTTTACCACTGGATTGTGAAAATAATGATTTAAATGGGTTCTTGGATTCCATTTCTTCTGCAAGTCCCAACAATTCCTTCCCTTCCCAATATAACACTTATGAAGAATCAGTGGCTACATTGCAAGGAGATTCTTCTTATCTTGGTGACCAATTGAAAGGTACCATGGAAGCTCTAGTTGTATTATCAGATAGGGATAGTGCTGATGTGCTTTTGAAGCCTAACTCTTCTACGAACAATTTAATTGCCGAAAACCCATATTTTGGCGTATGTGGTAACGAATTATCTTCTTTTGATTTGTTGGAGCAACAATTGGTATCCTGTGTAAGTGCACAAGAAGATGCAGATGTGTGTTTTACAAATGAAAATGCATTTGCTACCAGCGAACTTCTAGGTCAGGATTTGGCATTGACCTCATTGTGCAGTATGGACAGAGGGTCATTTCAAGGCAAATTACAAAATTCACTCGATAACCAATATTCAACTCAGTCCAGTGTTGTGACAGATGTTGATTTTTCCTCGAGTTTAAATGCATTGCATGGACTCTCTGAGAACTTAGAGCGAGTTGATATGTCAGAAGAAATTTTGAAATTCAGCTCCATGGAAGATCTTTGCCAGTGGTTTGGTCCTTCTCCCAAGGATAGTATCTGCAAAGCAGTAATTGCATTGGATAATACCTTTTCTGAATCAACAGAATTTAATCCCACTTCCTTTGATCTGGTTGGATCTAGTTCTTTAAATGATATTTCAGTGACATGCCTAACTGGACAGAATTCCAACTCAGAGGGGAAAGAAACATCTGTAGTTATGCATAGCACTGAAAACGCTCTCTTGGATAACCTGAAACTTGATTTTAGCTATGACCAAGCTGATGAATGGTGGGGGAATATGCTTACACCAGTGGTGAGTGGTGTTACTGATACTGGCTTCTCTGAATGCATTTCAGAGTTGAATACTGATATCCCAACTGGCACCCGAAAGAGATTATTCTCAGAGTTAGGAATTGATGAGCTTTTGAGGGGTGAAGCAAATTACAATCCTTTTAATAGTTCAGAACTTGAGCATGAGTTATTATTACCCAATAAGAGGCAGACAGTAGAATCTTCATCAGTGAATAGAAATTCAATACCTTTCACCAACCTTCATTGGCCTGGTGTGGCTAGAGCAGACTTGACGCAGACATTTTGTGACTTAGACAGCGCAAACAATCTTCCGACAAAGAAAGATAAATTCCCAAAATTACAAACAGGCATGTGGAATGATGATAGTCATAGCATTAATATTGGGAAGGCTGTTCCAGTACACCCTCAAAAGCCAGAGGAACCCGCAAAGCCACCCAAGAAGAGGGCTAGGGCGGGGGAGAGTACTCGACCACGGCCAAAAGATCGTCAGCAGATCCAAGACTGTATTAAAGAGTTGAGAAGACTCATTCCCAATGATGGAAAGGTAACTGAAGTTTAACTGACCTACGCCAATATTTCCTCTATATATGATGCAAAAGTTCCAATTTCATTAAACTTCTTCCATTCATCCTTTATGATTTGTGACATACATTTATAATCTTACTTGGCTACAATTTTATTTTTTTTGTGCTGCAGACTGTTTTGATATTAAAATGACATGTTTTCTTGATTTGACAGTGTAGCATTGATTCTTTGTTAGACCGCACCATCAGATACATGCTTTTCTTACAAAGTGTCGTCAAGTATTCAGACAAGCTACAGGAACCAAATGAGCCTAAGGTAACTGATCAGACTACTTTTCTACAATATTTTCTTTTAAGAAGAAAATAAACATGTCAGCTCAGATATGATTGGACTTGCTTGGATGTTTAGCTTATTGAACAGGCAAATAAAGTGGTTCTAAAAGACAGTGGTGCAGCGGATGGCAAAAACTGTGGCATTACATGGGCATATGAAGTAGCACACCAACCAATGCTATGCCCAATTATAGTTGAGGACATGAGTCTACCTGGCCAAATGCTTATAGAGGTATGATAGAATTGAGAATGCATGTTACTTTGTTTATCATCTGCTATCCTTTGGATTGCCTATGCAACATTGAATCCATTGGCATTGCTTTGTTGCAGATGCTTTGTGAGGAGCAAGGTTTCTTCCTTGAGATAATTGACATTATTCGGCATTTCGGGCTGAATATCTTGAAAGCCAAGATGGAAAGAAGGAGGAACAAACTATGGGCACGCTTTATTGTTGAGGTAGATCCAATATTTGATTGCAATATCAGAATACAAATAATTAACAACATTTAAATGGTGGCATGTGGTTGCAATTTTGAATTTTCTTTCTCATTTATAAAAGAATTAACACTGGTTAACTTTGTGCAACAGGCAAACAACAGACACGTGACAAGGATAGATGTGTTTTTGTCCCTAATCCGTTTTCTACAGCAAACAAACACCTCTGGCATTGATTCTTCTAATAAGAATTGCGACGTTATTGATGCCAATATTTAGGAAAGAAGACGATTACCAACCCATTTCCACAGTTCCTAGAAACAGGATCCGTGTGTGTACATAGATGATAGATTAGAACTTAGAATACACTTAGCAAAAATTGTAGGTGATCTGTGCCCAATTTAGTTCCCTTGGAAGAGGCTGTGTTAGTGATGAATTGAAATCTGAGGTGCAAAGTTATCTATGATAAAATTTCTGAGCATGCAAGAGGTGTTACAACTGCCTACAAGACATGTTAATGGAGTGAACAAGATAATTCATTTGGTCTATGTATTAATTCCTCTTGTGTTCACGCCGTTTCATTTAATAATTATATATAATACTTGAAAAGAATAGAAGATTGTCTCGATCGATCTTTTGTTGAAATTGCTTACATGATTGGTTCCTTGTTATTTTGTTGACTTTGGCATAGTGGCCGCTTTTCTTCTCGAATTAACTTAGGAAATTCAAATCTTTATCTTGTCAACTTTATGTTTCTATGAGACAAAAGTTGTAGTTATCAATAATGAGCATCCAAATGCGTATATTTGGATTTTCTTTTACATCTTCTAGGATTTATTGTTAGATTCCTATGTGTCCATGAAGATGTTAAATAAAATACTTGGAACGGTATCTCAATTAAGGGCCAAATGTAATCAACTTCACCAGCGCAGATACCCAAAATGATTTCCTATTGCAGTGGCACTTAATTAGATATTGATTTACAAATTACAAATAACCCTTCTCAGCAGAAGTTGTAAAAAAAGGTGAAAAAAGGATTACAAAATTAATGATATGGTTCTTGGTGTAGTGGTTAAATCCTTTTACGAAAAAGCTAAACAATATGCAATGATGAGATGACGAATCATCCAAACATATATCCGAGCATATGCATTATGAATTAACTAAAAGAGGCAGCATAGTTGTGTAGCTGCAAGACAACTTTAAATAACTTTGGCCAAGAGTAATGACCAATGTTAGGACTTGTAGAAAATGCTGACCCAATAAAGTACTTTAAAGCTACTTTTAATAGATGGTTTGTCCTTTCACCAAGAGTGCGGATCCGGGGATGTAGCTAATAAGTTCTCCACAATGTCATGGACCATGGACCCACATTCATCTCAAAATGTTTGAAAGCTTTTAATTAAAATGAAAGTTGTACTCATGACCTAATTCATTCTGTTCCTTATGTTGAGTTAACTTGGGAATCTATGGTATATACCTTTAGATTGTGTTTATATTCAGCACTAGTTAGAGGGTGATCAACGAACATCCATAGGAAATGCTTTCATTTTGCATATTCAAGGAATCCGGGCAACAATTTATTATTAGATTCACATATGTCTAAATAGTATGTACATGAAATTAAGTGTGTTTGGATAAGTATGATTAAAATTGATTTTAAATAAAATTGATTTTATGTGATTTATGTTTGAATATTTTTCCTTTTAAAAGTTAGAAACTAACAAAGTAATTTGATATAAATTTATTGATCTAATGTAAAAGTTATCTGAATTTACTTCAATTTAGAATTAACTCTAACCTAAAATCAAATTCTTGATGTGCAAAACGTGTATCTAAAATTACATTAGGTGATATTTCAATGTAATTCTAAAAAATTTAAGGCAAAATGCAACACACATTAATTTAGAAGAAAAAAAAATATAGTTAGTAATGGTATCTCAATTGCCAAATATAATCGATTTCATCAGCATTACGCATCCAAATTGTTTTCCTTATAGTAGCAATTATTAGGTAGTAGCTTGTTTGTTTGCAGAAGTTTATATTAAGCTAACAAATGGCGAACAAAAGATTGCACTAATCACAAATTTGGTCCTTGATAGCTGTAGTACTCTTCGAACCCCATTATTAAAAATTTAAAAATAGATAACATGATGTGATATGCATATTCCTCCACATAAATCCGGACGCATGCTTTGTACCAATAGTTAACTAAAGTAGGCAAAGTTATGTTGCTGCAACTGACAATTTTAAACCCTTGATTAATTAACCAAATTAGGACAGGAAGAAAATGGTGACACAAGTACTTTATCTATATATATTTATTTATAAAGCAACTTTTGATAGTTGGATTCACATTTCAAAAATAGTGCGTCAACACCGAAAAGGAGTTAGATAAGGGCTCTCCCATATATATATATATATATATATATATATATGCCTGTCATTTCAAAATGCTAAGAGAAGATACGCCCAACATGGAGTCCCCATTGTAAATTCCACAACCCTCATTTGTCTAAAAATGTTTTAATGTTTTTAAATAAAAGGTCCTACTCATGGCCTAATTCATTCCGTTTTCTTTTCCTAATTCCTAATTTTAGTATCCATATTTAGACAGTAGAAGAATGATCTGATAACGGAGCCACTAAGTATCAGGTGTGTGTGCGGTACAACAGGCATGCAATGCTAGACATGGTGGACCAAGTCACTATGCTACTATGAGATTGCATATATAAGTTGCTATCCCAGATTCTGGTTTTAGTTAGGTCAGCAAGTAAAGGAAACACATAATGTGAATTGGCGTAAAATATATGCAAGTGCCTATATAAATTAGGAGTGGAAGTGACACGACAAAGTTTATAAGTTTTTAATTCGTCTCAAATTAAAAATGTAATGCATGCATGCCCATGTCCGGGGATGGACAGAAAACATGAACGAAAATAACCATTACTAGATTTTTGTATCACTTTATTTTTGCAATAATATATTGAAATATGTAACATAAAAGTGCAGTATATGTTTTATTGCCAATTTATAACAAAAGAAAAGGTAAATACATAATAATAATTCCCTAAAAGATATACCTTGCATGCTTTGAGTTAGAAGCTTGGTTATTTAAATTTTGATTGCATTGACACAAACTTGCATTTAAATTACGTGCATCTGTTCTTCTGCTCTCACGTCCATATTTATATATACAAGAAGATATGATCATTGATGTATATAATATGCCCAACAATTTGAATTAATTGGGAACATTTACCTACTAATTAAAAAGATAGAACAATACTTGAGTGGGATTTGTGCTGTTGTTACATCAGCTACGTCTAAGAATAGAATATAATCTCACCGACTTATAAAAAGTTAATGGACACACTCCCTCCCTATTTAACTTGAATTAAATATAAAATATTTTGTCCTGATTAATACTATTAAATATCCTCATGTTAAGACATGCGGAGCCTCTCTTTATATAAATACAAGGTTACTTCTCTAGCTCTGCCATAGTTTTGTGTGGCATAAGGCATTTAATTAGGGCCTTATTAGCCACACTAGTCTTGGTCTAACAATATTTTCCAGCACACAGCTTGCTAATTAGGGCTTTAGTACTCATCAAGAAGATGGCTCGTGGCAACGAAGTGGTGAAAGAAGTAGAATGGAGAATCAAGGTAGAAGAAGATGAGACACTGCAGAAAACAGTTGTTGGTTGCATTTGGGCAGTTACAGCAGGTGTGGCTTTGAAGTTGTGCAAGTTTGTGAAGAAAGCATGGGAATTGGGGGTGAATGACCCTAGAAAATTCATCCATTGCTTGAAAGTAGGCATTGCACTTTCAGCAGTTTCGCTCTTCTACTATTGGAAGCCTTTGTATGATGGAGTTGGAGGAAATGCTATGTGGGCTGTCATGACTGTGGTTGTAGTTTTTGAGTACACAGCCGGTAGGTAGTGCTACATGTATATATAGCTAGGTAGTTACTATTTTAATTGTAACAATTCATATGACATATGTCCCTCATAGTAATTAATTAATGTCAATCAAATTGCAGGTGCAACGATATGTAAAACTGTTAACAGAATGTTTGGAACTTCCCTTGCTGGATTTCTAGGCATTGGTGTACATTGGGTAGCTAGTAGGGCAGGAGAGCAATGGGAACCCGTAATTGTTGGAGTCTCTCTCTTTCTTTTAGGTATATATAGATATATATTGACAAAAACAGATTTTATGTGCATACACAAATAATATGTAGTGTGTGTTTTAATTTTATGTATATAATTGATGATAGTTAAATTAATTAATTGATGTAAATGTTTTTGTTCAGCATCTGCAGCAACATTCTCCAGATTCATCCCCACCTTAAAGGCTCGTTTTGATTATGGTATTTTGATATTCATCCTCACATTCAGCTTGGTGTCAGTATCGGGTTATCGGGTAGATGAATTGTTGGTCATGGCACAGTACAGAATATGCACGATTATAATTGGCAGCATATTGTGCATAATTATTAGCGTGATCATTCGTCCCATCTGGGCTGGTTTCGAACTCTTTGTTTTAGTCACAGGGAACCTCGACAAACTGGCCAACTCCTTGCAATGTGAGTTTTCTATGTTGATTATTTGCATTTTCTTGCATATTAAAATTGTTATCATATTATTTTAATTTCTTCCACTGATATAGAATGGAAATTCTTGATTCTCCAGCCCCATGCACTACCACTACTACGCTGTATATATAATTGTATGCATATACGTATTTCAGGTTGTGTGGCTCAGTACTTCGGTGGTAGTGAAGCCTCAGAAGATAGTGATGAGATGTCTGATAAAAAATTGCTAGGCTACAAGTGTGTGCTAAGTTCCAAAGCAACAGAAGAAACTATGGTATATATATACGTGTAACTCTTTTCCTATGTAAATATTCAGTTATTTAATTACTTCAATTTATTTTGCATGTGTAGATAGTGTTTACATAATATTCAATATGTGAATAACAAAAGATAGAATAAAATAATCAACGGGAGAGTTATGTGTTCGTGGTGCAAAGCTTAACGAATAAAATAAAATCAATGCAAAGCTTCAAATTACTATTGTATTTATAGTGTGTGACTATACAATTATCATTACTGTACGTAGGCAAATTTTGCTAGATGGGAACCTGCCCATGGCCGCTTCAACTTCCGCCACCCGTGGAGGCAATATGTTAAAATTGGAGCATCAATGCGTAGTTGTGCTTCCTGTTTAGATGCTCTTATTGGATGCATAAATTCAGACAACCAGGTAATACCTGAATTTCTAATCAAATACTACATTAACTATTTGCTACTAATTAATCTATGAGTAATGTTAAATGTCTTATTATTTTTTTTCACGCCCTGTAAAGTAATGTAAGGCAAATATTATTGTAATATTTATGTTTATATATCAATCAAATCTTAAAAAGCTCATGGAAATCGTACAATATATATAGTTATTTTTAATCTATACCTTTGATGCAAATCTATTTTTTCATATGTGATTGATGAGGTAACCGTGTTAATTAACTTAGATCGCTATGTTAGTGTATTAATACAAATCTTGATACATGTAGAAAAAAGAAAAACTATCAAATTAGGTAGTTAAGTTATGCACGAAGTAAGACACGGGCAGTGTATATATATCCTGAGCTTCATCCAGTTAATTGACCTGATTAATTTGAGCAGGCTTCGGATGACATGAAGAAGAATATGAGCAGCATCTCCATGAAACTGGGCGCAAACTGTGCGAGTGTCATAAGAGAGCTAGCAACTACAATAAGGAAAATGGCAAAATCATCTAAACTTGATATTCTGGTTACAGATATGAATAGTGCTGCACAAGAGCTTCGAAGTTTATTAAATTCTTATCCAAACTTGGTTAACGCACCTTCACATAATGCCAAAATTAGTACACAAACAGAAACAGCTTCACCTGATGATCAGGCTGCAAAAATAGAAATCCCACTTATGGAAATCATTCAAGTTGTAACTGTAGCTTCTTTGCTCATTGAAATTGTGGCTCGTGTGGAAGGCATTGTGGAAAATGTTGAAGAACTATCAGTTTTGGCTAATTTCCAAGCAGAAATGTGTGTCAAATCCAAACAACATACATCTGACAGCAAGGTCTCCCCTGACCAACAGAATGATGATGAACCCGTTAGAACACTCCAAATGGTCTGAAGATATACGAATATATATATATATGAGATCTATTTTGCATATTCTTTGATCCATGAATATATATGAATAATGTATATGAGATCATTTAGTCTGCAGGCCCATCAACACGTGTAAATTTACCTCCGAGAATCCAAACTTACGCCCCTAGTAATTCAGCTTATTAATCATACATGCATGTGTTCCAAATAATATATTATATCGATAGACCAGAAGTTTTATTACTATTATTATTTAATAAGCACGGCCACTTTTGTAAATGTTCTAGAGTAAATCTTGATTTTACTTGTAAAACCGACATTACTTTTATAAAACAATATCAATTTAGGGTTGGGGTAACTGCTCCGAAATAAATTTTCATTTTACTTGTAAAGCTTATATTATTTTTACAAAACAATATCGATTCATTCAGGGACAACCAATATTCTAGGATAAATCTCGACTAAACATAAAATGATCATCCTAATTCAATAACGTAATTAGTAAAGTAGATGTAAGGCATGAAGTCATTGCGATGACAGAATTACCGTTACGACTTAACCAAATGAATAAGATTCCCAACACAAACAAGGATTAGACACATGGCATGAGATGTCGGGCAACAATCACTATAAATACTAGAGTACGTACCAACTGAATGTAACCAATTATGCTCATTTTAGCATAAATACATATTAATACAAAGAAACTTTTTTCTCTAATCCTCTCCGACTTCTCTATTTTCTTTCTTCAATCTTTTCTAAATCTTGAACCTTCCATACCTTGTGACAAACACCATAACAATAACCATTGTAAAAATAAGTGAGGGAGTAAGTTACTAGATGCGTAATTGGTGTGAGGTTCAAACTTGCTTATTTATCTAAAATGCCTTAAGAATTTAGATTTGTAATATCTTTACTTTAGGTTTAATAATTCATCTTATTCTTATAGTTCCAAAATATTTTTCTTTTATTCTTTATACTTAAAAATATTAAACATTAATCCTTACACTTAACTATATTAAAAGAGATTAAAATGATACGTATAGAAATTCAAAATATATATATATATAAGAACTAAAATTAGATGATTTTAAATATAGAGACCAAAAGAAGATATTTTTGCAATCATAGCTGGGGATCAAATAAATAATTATTTATACGTTTACTTTATATATTCTTTACCAAGTTAAATGGAGTTACATTTTATAATACTTTTTCACAAACTATATATGCTTGAACTTCTCAGTCGAAAATGGCTTAGTCAACATATTTGTTGGATTGTTTATTGTGGCTATTATCTTTTAATTTATTTGCAATAACATCTAAGATGAAATTCAACCTGGCATCAATGTGCTATGATTTTCATGATAGGCAAATTTTTTAACCAAACTCAATGCACTTTCACTATCATAATTAAAAGTAGGTTTTCCATATTCATACCAAACTATCTATAAGACCTTACAATCACATATTTTCTTTAAATTTTTATGTTATCAACTATCGATCGGGAACTCCCTCCTTCACAATAGAATTACCACACATCCAAGGATCTTAAATAGAACAAATGATAAGAATTATTATCATTATCCTTATCTAAGCATAACATCCTAAAAATTTGAAACATAACTACAAAAACATCTTTTGAATTTCCACCCTCTACATTTATTTTAAGGGTGAATTTAGTTACGTGCAACAAAAAAGGTTAAATTATTCATTTAATTCATAGTTTTATAATTCTTACTTTTTTGGTTTATATAGTTTAAAAATGATTTTTTTAGTCTCTATAATTTACATTTTAATTTTCTTTTAGTCCTTATAGTTTTGAAAGTGATTTTTTTAATCTTTATAATTTGTATTTTAATTATTTTTAATCTCTATAGTTTGAAAGTAGTCTTTTTAGTCCATATATTTTATATTTTAATTCCATTTTAGTCCTTATTATCAAAATATGAGTAATATTATCAATTACAATTAACTACAAAAATATTAATAAGTAATTAATAATTAATTTATCATAAGATAATTTATAATAAAAAAATAATTGATAATTTATAACTAATTTGTAGCTAATTATTTTTTTTGTAATAAGGATTAAAAGGTAATTAAAATACAAATTATAGGGACTAAAATTATCGCTTTCAAACTATAGAAACTAAAAAAAATTAAAATACAAATTATAAGAACTAAAAAATATATTTTTAAACTACAAAGACTAAATGAGAATTAAAATATAAATTATAGGGACTAAAAAAATCATTTTCAAACTATAAGGACTACAATGGTAAGAATCATGAAACTATAGGGACCAAATGAGTAATTTAATCAATAAAAAATAATTGAACAAAATTAGAAAAAAAATATTTGAATTAAAATAGAAAGAAATAAATATAAGATTTATTCATACATAATTTTGAAATTTTTTCTCCATTTCTTCACAACAAACACACTAAAATTTGAATTATTTTTTCAACAATTCTTTCCTCAATTAAAATTTTTGAACAACCATCTTATTAGAAAATTTTACCTTCTTCTCAACGTTACTATCACAATGATTTTCCTTTCTCAAAGCTTTTACCTCTAAGTAGCAAAGGTTTTTCTCTTTTTTGCTTTCACAACACTAAATCCAAATGTCACATTGTATACCATGCATCTCTACTTTAAACCATTATACTTATATACTTGTAATGTCATTTTCTCCAATAAAATAGTACGGATAAACACACTAAATACAGATCTCACATTTTGAAAGTTCAAATAATAATATCACTTTATATAAAGTGTTATTCTTATACTTATAATGTTTGGACCTTTATCTCCTCACCATTTTTTAATTTGAAATGATTAAACTCCGCGTTAATTTTAAGTGTTAAATATCATTTGATCTCTATAAATGTGTTTTAAAATTGTCAATTTTAACTTAACAACCTTCTCAATAGTTGTTAAACACAAATCTTCATCTTCAAAATTTTTTACTGCGTTAGCTTAGGAATTGTCATTATCTCTTTACATAAGTCTAAAATTTTTCAAGTCTGACGCTTGGGGTAGCTAGCTAACCTGGGTGCATTAGAGGATCTCATATGCATATTAACCAATGGGCAGCTGGAAAACATTGTTTTTGAAAAAATCACCGTGTTGGCATTAGGAGAGCACTCGGACCCGTCAGGTGGGTACATACAGGATGCTTATGGTTTTTCCTCTTGTGGGCACTTTACAAGCAGGATTAGATTTGGGTGCCATCATAAAAGTTATAGTAATTCTATCCTTCAAAAAATGACATCGATCAATCCTATATATGTTGTCTTTATATCTACAACTCAAGATATCCTCAAAACAATGTGGCTACGTCATTAATGTCAAGACAACACACCAATTTCAACTTCAATCCCAATTGCCTTCATGATCCATGTTTAAATAACATTCTTTAGTCCTATACTTATCAAGGATCACATATTCTTTAAATAACATATTCTTTAGTCGGTGTGTAGCCTCTTGATTTTTAGAGTGATTTACTTTCAAATAATGAATATATTTAACATTTTTCTTAATTTTTTTTAGTCCTTTATTTTTGTAGGTTTGCCTTTTGATTTGCTTAATACAAGAAATGACAAAAATAGTCCCTAATTTCAGAAGAAATTTAAAATCAAGCCCAGTTCATGTAAGAAATAAACATATAGTTCTTATGCAAAAAATATGGACACACTTTCAACTTAGGAGATTCAACCTAAAATTTTCAAAACGTTTAAATAAAGAAGTACCACAAAACTCTAATCCCATAAGCACCTCAATTTCAATCTAGAATTCCTAATCACAAACTAATTAGTCACAAATAATTAACTATTAAAGTTTGTTCTCGTTAAATCGTACAAATCCTAATTTTAATTAACAAGAAATGAAGGATAAAAAATATACTAATTACTTTAAATAAGAATCTATATTGGTATAAGTATGTGTGTTATATGAGTTGTATTTTGACAAGAAGATGGTAGTTTAAAGGAGCAAGTGGGACTAGTATTGATTGAATGATTGATAGAGGAGTGAGTCTCGGGGCATCAAAGAAGAAAGATGGGAGACGTAGCAGATAAATTGGCGTATTTCCAAGCGATAACCGGTTTAGAAGATCCGGAGCTCTGCACAGAAATCCTGGCTGCCCACAATTGGGACCTGGAACTCGCTATCTCTACTTTCACCTCTTCCTCAAACCCTAACAACCCTCCACCGCCTCCCGCTCTGGCTTGGAAACTCATCACCCTACCCGTTTCCGTCATCTCCGCCAGTCTAGGCTTAGTTTCCGCCGCTATCGGCTTGGGCCTATGGGCCGCGGGGGGCGTCCTCTCCTATTCCCTCGGCCTCGTGGGCCTGGGCTCGCCCTCGGCCCCATTGGTTTCCGTCACGGCCGCCGCTTCCGAGGCGATGGATTTCGTGGCCGCTTTCGAGAGGGACTACGGCTCCGGTGGGCCCAATTTCGTGGGCGAGGGCTTCATGGACGCTCTTCAGCGATCCAGGAACTCGTTCAAGCTTCTCTTCGTTTACTTGCATTCCCCCGATCACCCCGACACGCCGTCGTTCTGCCAGAGGACGCTCTGCTCTGAGACCATTGCGCCGTTTGTGAACGAGAATTTCGTGTGCTGGGGTGGCAGCATTCGCGCCAGCGAAGGGTTTAAGATGAGTAACAGCTTAAAGGCTTCTCGCTTCCCCTTCTGCGCTCTCGTCATGGCCGCCACCAATCAGAGGATCGCGCTCCTTCAACAGGTTATTTTTTTGCTGAAACTGCTTATTTATGTTATTTGTGAGTATGTCTGAAATTAAACCCTAGATGAACCGAGTTTTAAGTAGCATAGCAGTCTCTCTTGCATTATAGTCTTGCCTGGTTGAAACAAGAGAAACAAGTCTCATGGTTTTAATTCTTGTGAATTTCTCGGTTTGGCAAATTTGAGTGAACTTGGCCAACTTGGCGAAACTTTTATGAAACGAAACCATTCATATTTAATGCCATAGTTAGTCTTTGGAAAGCTATAGTTTTTTCCTTGTGCTTTGGACTTATTTACTTTGCCGCTGCATGATTTAAGTAGTGAGGAGCGACTATATACCTCTTAATAGCTTTAATAGGTTGCCACCATCCCAAATGGCTTGATAGCTCGAAATGAGAATTTCAGACTCAATGTCCTTCGGTTCGAACCTTGGCATAGTCATAAGAAAAAATAAAGCTTTAATCAGTTATGTAAGTTACATTCCCTTTAAGCAGATGGCTTCTGTCATCATCTTCTCCACTTTTGGAATTTGATTGATATGGATTTATAGTTCTCCACTTCTGGCCTCCTCGTCTTCTCTTCTTGCCGACCATCTACTGTCGCCTCTGCTGTACCCTAGCTCTCTTTTATCATCTCTGTTGCAGTGGTGTTAAATAGCCACTAGTGCTATTGCACTGTGGAATTACCTTTATAATCAGTGGCGGCACTTGAGAGCTTGCAATATGTGTAATGCAATACCTTGTTGTGGTGTGGGTTTATGGTCGTGGCAAGTGCAACCGCATTTTGCAGTGAGATCACGGTGGGGTCGTGTGTAAGCAGCTGCGATGTCAGATTTCAGGGTGAAAACATTGAAATAGCCCTTTTTCACCATTTTGATTTCACTTTTGGGTGTTTTTAATTTGTTAAAACTTTTCGGTTTTGACCCTCTTACTAATTTGTGTCCCTTTTCCATGGTATGTGTATTACAAAATTGCCCCAATAATATTTTGTCCCTAATTTTAAGTGAACGTGAATGTTTTCCAAATTTCCTGTAATTCTAAATTAAGTGGATGTGAATGACTTGCCCTTGTTTTTAAGTTCGCACTTCATTCTCACTTGTTAACCTTCCTTCTCAATTCTTCCCCTATTTCTTATACGTCTTATTTTTTTTTCCACCACGGCATCATCTAAGCTACCAAGTGAACGACCAATTATAAACTATATGTGTGATATAAAATTATTATATTGTTTTCTAGACTTCGCAATAGCAGTCATCCCACTATAGCATTTTTTGGGGATGACCGCTCCGCATCACTATCCTGCATTGACTACATTGGGAATTACTTGGATGCACTATCACGACTCTGGCTGCTATTGCTGCCGCTATTGGTGTTGTGGTTGCTCCTTGTGTCCTACATCTTGTCATCTTGAGTCTCCAGCCAATTGGACTTTTGAGTTAATATTATGCCTATTTTTATGCATTTTTTTATTTGCATACAACATTTTTTTTCTACATATATAATTGATATATATCATATGTTTCAACTGCTAAGTGACTTCTGCTATTTGCCCGCAATGCTATGAAATCCACTATATGATATAGACTATAGAGGACTATTGGATTTCTGCAATTTTCTGCATTTCCTTTGGCACTGCAGTTCAGCTAACATATCCTCCTCCCTTTGAAAAATGTCCTCTGACTTCCTACTTATATGCCTTCAATTTTCCTTTGCATTTCTTTGAGCCTCCCTTCCAATTTTGTTTTACCATAATACCATTCAGGTTTCCCAAATGGGGAGCTCTAATACCAAGTAGACAAGTTGATAAGTACTTGGTATTATAGACAAGAAAAATGGAGAGAACTCATTACTACCAGGGAATTCTACCTCCCAGCATCATGGTTCTGATTGCAAACCAGAATTGCCCAGAAACAGAAATATAAACCCAGCATATACTTCTAATATAATTTATTTCAAATTGTATCAATAATGTCTATTTCTCTCAATTATTTATCTTATAAATCTATGCAAATAGTTTTTTAGCATATGATTTTCTGAACCAATATATGTTTTCTGTAGTCTTTCTAGTCTTTTTATATTAGGAAATATGGTTGTAGTATTACTTTACATCCCCATTTTTTATTCAAAGCCTAAAGTTTGTCATCAATGTGTGTATGTAGTGTTCTAGAAGGATGAATTTTTGCTTGAAGCATGATAAATTTTCCTGATGTAGTTCAACTACAAAGCCAATAGCCCTACTATGTTTGAACTTTTTCATGAAACACTCTCGTAAATATGCATGTATTTGTTGCATATAAGATAAAAGTTTACACCTATAATGAGGTTAGAATTGGTAAGTTATGATAGTTCAGACAATGAGATTGGCTTCATATGACCATGATGAAAAATGAAGTTTTCTTTAGGATTTTAGCACTTAGTGTGACAATTATGTTCATAATCAGTTATAATATGGATTAAAAAAACCACAAGGAGGTTTTATCCCAAAAAAAGTGTTTGAGGTTTTATATTCTTACAGAGCAAAACTCTAGGAATAATGATAAGGGGCAAAATAATATTGCCAGTTGCCACTCACAATATTAAACACAAACAATGACAGTAAAAGAAACATCCTTTGCAGAATCCTTTTATTGGTGATAACCACTTTCCCATGTTGTTGCTGGTATGCTATCTGTCTCCGTAGTATTAAGTTTGTTATGAAGCTGAATAGAATTATCTGCATGAATTTCATTTTTTTATTATATACAGATTCCAGCACTAGAACATAAATTTAATCTATTTTATGTAATACAGGTTGAAGGTCCAAAATCCAGTGAGGAGCTGCTGGTGACACTGCAGAGAGTGCTTGAAGAAAGCTCCCCCGTCCTTGCTGCGGCTAGGCTTGATGCAGAAGAAAGAAGAAATAATATGCGCTTAAGGGAGGAGCAAGATGCTGCATACAGGGCTGCACTTGAAGCTGATCAAGTATGCTTTTTGTAGTGTATGGTTGTTCTGCTTGTTTCTTATCATTTTTTGTGGTCTCTACTCCATGGCTTTTTTTTTTCCAATCTCAACATCCCTTGCAGAGGCCTTTATTTAGAAAGAACTGACCTGTTACTGTTAGTGTGGATTAATGTTGTTGTATGTGTGTCCAGGCTAGGGAACGACAGAGAAGAGAAGAAGAAGAACATCTTGCATGGGAAGCTGCTGAAGCCGAGAGAAAGCACAAGGAAGAGGAGGCGGCTCGTGAAAGAGCAGCACAAGAAGCTGCAGAGAAACAAGCTGCATTGGCTAAAATACGTCAAGAGAAAGCCCAATCTCTTGGTGAAGAACCTGAAAAAGGACCTAATGTTACACAGGTACGGTATCCCAAGATTTTATTTCTCCTTTAGTGCCTTTACTCTGTTATTGGCATGTTTCATTAGTTAAATTTAGTTCATATATCTGTTCAGCTTATATAGTTACACATTAAGATCTCAACTTTAATTCATATAACATGGTTTCCCCTCTTAAAATTCATAGATGGTTTTACTTATATGTAAGGTCTTTACTTCTAATCCTGTATTTTTTAAATTGCTTTAGCCTCCCTTTTTGGTTTCTCGTCTTTTTCAGTTCAGTTTTTGTTTAATTATGTTATAATTTACATGACATCTATGTTTTTTTTTTTCACTTCCTGATCAAAATGACTAGGTTTTGGTACGGTTTCCAACTGGTGAACGCAAGGAAAGGAGGTTCTACAGCACAGCGACAATTCAGTCTTTGTATGACTATGTTGACTCACTTGGATGTTTAGAAGCCGAGAGTTACAGCCTGGTCTCCAATTTTCCTCGGACTGTTTATGGACAAGAGAAGTTGACATTGTCATTGAAGGAAGCTGGATTGCATCCTCAGGCCAGCCTGTTTGTGGAGCTCAGTTCATGAAAATCAAGCTTGCCTAATGTTCTTATGAATACAAGATGTGGCCTGCAAATAATTCTGATGTTTCATTCTTCTGTTTAAAAGAATCGACTTGCTGAACAATTATAAACGTTAGATAAATAGGTTGTCGTGGTTTATGTAGTTTTGATTTCTCTTATTTTCAATTGAATCAATCAAGCAGATAGCGTTACATGGAGATGATTTAGAATAATGATATATATAATATACATATTTGGAATTTGGCCGTTCCCTTAATTAGGAAGCTCCTCGTTTTATTTATCGGTATAATTTGTTTCCGATCAAATATGTTGATAGAGCATGGGAGCAGCTATTGGGCTCACATCATGGAAAGCCCAAGGTTGGAAGGTTTATTCTCATATTTAGTACTAAATTCTTTTAATACATCTTTTCTAATTATTATTGGTCGAAATTCATGAGCTTCACTGCTTTAGGAATAGGACCACTGAATAGGAAGTGGGATTCATAAATGCAGTGAGAGTTGCATGAATTTCAACTAATTATAGTGTGTTGGTAAGAATATGTGAAAGAGTATGTGGTAAGATTTCTCTACCATTGTGTTGATGTTTGTCATAATCTAATACCTAGCTATCTCATGCTACATGGATAGAGGATAAGTGAAAATTTTGTTGATAGGAAATGCAAAGTATCAACCTCGGATAAATTCTGAAGCTTAATATTATGATTTGTTAATACTGGTCTTTAAATTTGATTTTTAATATTTGAAAGTAACAAATTGAGAAAGAAAACATGTTATATTAAAAATATAAAAGAAAAATAATTTATATCTTTTAAATGTTTAAAATCAAGAACTTTACCATCAGCTTCTTTTACACCAAAAATGCTAAAGAAAACGCTTGCCGTCGCATGGCTCTTGGAATCATGATACAAGTTTTTCGTCCTACATTCTCTTTTTCTCAAGGTTCTTTGTTGGACCTAGTGGTAATTTCAAGATGCCAAAAGACAACCAAATCGTGGTGTACCACGATATCACATCACATCTATTGATTCGATAAGCTTGTCATTGAGATATATTTTCCTATATTGGATACGATATAAATTTCACCCTTTTTTTAAATTTAATTTTAAAACAGTTTGATCTAGTTTCTCCGTGGAAAAGGTGATCGTTGCATCACCAAGGTTCCCCAAGATGCACAAAACAATATATATCTAAATTATTCCTTCCAACTTGATATTCTGGAGCAATTGGCCAAAGGTGTAAGTAAAAATGTCCCAACTCTTGTTCGATATGGTGAATCAAAATATCGGTCTTTTCAATAAACGTGGATTTTATTCTTAAAAGTTTTATTTCATTGATCGAAAATTTCAATGTTGCCCACCCACAAATACAATTTATATAAAAACAAGTGAATGGTCTTCAAATATCCACACATAAATTGATAAGAGAATACACAGCGAATGACAATAATATGAATACACGTCAAATGAACATGTAGAATAGAATACATGCACCAACACACAATAAGAAGCACTTTGGAATGATTATATTTATAAGATTGATAAATACGCACTAGAAGTTTTCCCTGACAAATTTAGCCTTTTCAAGTACATATTTGCCCTCCTTGTACTTCTGTGATTCCTCATAGGCTCTCTGATACTTCCAACCAAGCACCTCATGGCAGTCAGAACAGTAGACATCAGCAACAGTGTGGAGACCCGTCATGAGCTCCCTGTCTTCTTTTGGTCCTATTGTAACGTTCATTGCACGAGTAAACAGAAAAGCCCGTCCACTTTTCCCCTGAAATCAAATTCAAATCACCAAGTTTCCCCAAATATTTGTGAAATAGTAGTTTTCTCTCGCACACACACAAAAAGTAAATTAACCCGACCATTTTCTATTCTTTATTTTTAAAAATCATTCTTAAAGGTTAAACTCATTTGGTTCCTATAATTTCATGATTCTTACTTTTCATATAGTTTGAAAGTGTTATTTTTAGTCCTTATAGTTTATATTTTAATTCTCGTTTTAGTCCCTTAGTTTTGAAAGTGATCTTTTTAGTCTCTATATTCTTACATTTTTAATTCCTATAATTTTCAAATTACAGGAAAGAGAATTAAATGTAAACTATAGAGACTAAAAAGAACACGATAGGGACTAAAAGAAAATTAAAATATAAAACTAAAAAGATCACTTTCAAACTGTAGAAACTAAAAAGATAAAAATTATCATAGGAACCAAATGTAATTTAACCTTCTATTTATATTAAAACCTATACAAAAACCTTCTTACATACATTTGAATCTAAACCTTTTATTTCTAAATACAATTAACAAATTTTCTTTAATTATCTCTACAATTTTTAAAATTTATCAATATTTAAATGATACTTTTTTTAAGATAACATTAAAATATATAAGAAAGTAATTAATAAAAATATATTAATGACACAATTATCAATAAAAAAGGGTTGTTTGAAAAACATTGCGATAAAATTCAATAAAAGCTTAAGCATGTGAATAATAACTAAATCAATAAAATATGGCTTTACTTTTAGTAGAAATCAGAATTCCATCTTATTAATAACTCATGATTAAGTTTTTATTAAATTTTTATTACAAAACTTTGAAAGTGATCTTTTTTTTTATTTTGCATCTGGAATGATAGTTAATCGTATTATTTATTCTTTTAAATTACTCAAATGTTGTTTTAAAATTTTTCATTTGAGAATTTAATTATTTCGACTTATTAGTAGAAAAAAAAATAATTGTAATCCATTTAAAAAATAAAAGGAGTTTTGTCAAATGTTTAACAAATGCAGGGGATATGCATCGTAATGAAACAAAATATATAGTAAGAATATTTTTATCAATGTTACACAAAAATAAAAGATATGGGCTTAAGAGTAACATATTTATAAAATAAGAAAAAGTTTTGTTTTAGTTTTAGAAATAGAAGTGATTTTTTTTATTTATTGAACGGGTCTGAAAAGCCCAAAAAGAAAACAGGAACTAAACAGCAACTATACGAGGAGTTTCAACTTCACAATGAATTGGAAACAGAGGTGATTTTAATTTACACTTATTAAAACAATGAATTGGAAGTAAACTGAAATTCCTCCAAATCCAATCATATTATATGATAGCAGATTGGTTATCTTGTTTGATCATGGTAGAAAGGTAGTAAACAGATCAAATGAATTCAGAACAGAATTTAGAAGTTAAGGCTGAGAATAGTGTTAACCTGAAAGGCCTTTGAAATCACATCGTCATGAAGGGCAACATGGTTTCTACAATTAGAGCAACAGTACAATCTGGGTCCAATCACTTCCTCCATCTGAGATATAAAATATTATCTCAAATCAATCCTTTCCAACGAAAAAGACTTTACCATGAGCATGAACATAGCATTTTCAGTGTTCAATCAATTATGATTTTCAATTACAAATTGAAACTGAATTTGTAGCTACCTGCTCCTCTTAACAGTAGCTGATTGAGTCTGCTTTGCCTTCAAGTTCTCCTTTTTAGGGCTCTCTGCTTCCTGAATCACTCAGAATGTGGGATTGCTCTCTCTCTCTCTCTCTCTCTCTCTCTCTCTTACAAGCTAAGCATGCTACTACTCATGTCGGATTTGATTAGTACAGTGATTTAATTGCAAAGTTAAAAGCATTTTCTATCACTAAACAGTAGTATGAAAAGTCTCTAGAATTTAAGTGCCACTTATTTAAAATAAATAAAAATTGTCTATTTAACACGTGTATTTTTGTCTATTTAACAGAATAAAATTTTCTTTTTTGGTTTACGGATTTAAAGAATAGAAAATAGATGGTCCTTTTTTTTTCTGGGTCATCATCTGTTTGCAACTTAGATAACTAAAATTTTGTCTAAAAATAGTATAAAGAAGTGATTTTAAAATTTTAAGCTTGTCTAATAAGGTCGAATGATGAAATCATTATAATTAATGAGTATTTTTTTCTTCGTATTATAATTAATGAGTATGAAATAGTGTACATCTACTCACCTTCAAAGGTAAATTTCATAACTTTAATTGTAAGATTTTTTTAAGAAAAAAAATTAAATTACACAAGACATGATAGATTTAAAGAAATTACACATATATTTCTGCAGCAGTTTAAAAAATTACACTTATCTCTCTTGATGTTTAAAAAAATTACACATTTTTTTATTTTATTTTAAAGA
Source organism: Glycine max (assembly GCF_000004515.6). Taxonomy (NCBI): domain Eukaryota; kingdom Viridiplantae; phylum Streptophyta; class Magnoliopsida; order Fabales; family Fabaceae; genus Glycine; species Glycine max. The sequence continues at coordinate 45,216,959 of NC_038256.2, forward strand.
TCTACATAAATCTCTTAAATATTATCTAAACATTTAACATTAACAAGTAGCATACATTAATAATTTTGACTAAAAAAATCTAAAAAAAAATGTAAAAATATTAAAAAATCTAATACTTTCTACAATAACATATATATAAAAGTTATTGAACTTGGCTTTAGACAAAAAATAAAAATTTAAATTTTGCAAAAATGAAAAATAGACAATTTTTTTATTGTAATGATGAATGTTTTCATATTTATGAGAATAAAAAATATATTTTAACTTTGTTATCAAAATTGTTAATACACTTAAAATGTTTAGACGATATTTAAAGGGATATGTGTAAGTTAAAAAAAAAAAAAAAGAGACATGTGTAATTAAAAAAAAAAAAGAGAATAATGCACCATAATTTTTTCCCATGCCAAAAAGTTAGCTGTGCCAGTTCACAATCACGTTCATAAGAGACAAAATGAATGGTTGTAGTCGCACCACATTTGCCAAATTCCTCCTTAATAAATGAAGAATTGACGCTGTTTTACGGAAATCTCCAATCACAAAGAATTACATTGCTAAAAGAATTATAATATAATATATAGGTACTGGGTACGCCCGTATTCGGGTCAACTGAAAAAGAAAAAAAAAATCAACATGGAGACGTATTGAGCATTGACAAAAAATGCAAGAAAAAATAAAAGACATGGACATTTTTTTAGGTAAAGACAGTGTATCTATCTTGTTCGAATCAAGTAGATCATGATGCTTGATAAAGTTTTCTCTTTGACATATATGCATTTCCAAAATTCCACCTCAACATTACCAATTAAGCTTGAATAATCTTGAGTCAATTGATCTACGCTCTCGATGGCAACAAAGACATGGACATTTTAATTTCACATTAAGGAAGCGAAGTGCGCACATATCATAAATCCAATGATGAGAAGTTGAAAAGTTGATGTGAGTTGAGGTGAGGTTGAGGTTGAAGGAGCTACTGGAATATTGCCAAATACTGTGGGATAGGAGGGTGCAGATGCAGGCAATGACGAACTTGGACCAGGTGCTGTATCCATAGTTTCTATTATTCCTTCACCAACAGATATATGAAGCTTTTGATTTTTTTGGCAATGGCCAGGCTCACCACTAGTGAAGAAGAATTGGCCCTTTGATGTAATGTTAAACAAAGAGTTGCCATTGTTCATGTACAATATCGGGTCTTTAATGTTGCACCTCTTGTAGGATTCCTCTGTAACTTGAATCACTGAATCTTGACTTGGTGGGTATAGAAATACTGCGTAATAAGCATATACAATGATCAACATATGAGATCAGATTTGTACCATTTTTGTTACTCTAAAAGGGTCATTAGTGTAGAGTTGTATAAACGAAATTGAAAAAATTATGATGTAGAAAGTAGTGTAAACTTACAAAGGGAGTCTCCAATTGTGAGATTATGATATTTGGACCATTTTGTGTAGACTTGTGGATTTGCTGATGTGGGTATGCCCCAAGCATCTAGATCTCCCACTTTGTATTGATAGCAAAACACCTTGGCTTGGATTTGGACCAACGTAAGCAAGAGAGACACCAACATTCTGTGGTGACTTGAAAAAATGGCCATCTTGGTTCTATTCAAAATTGCACTCACATTAATCTTCACTCTTTTCTTTAGATATAGTGATCTCGCCAAGGACTTATTATTGGCTCGAGTCTGGCTCTGGCCAATAGAGGAGTAGATAATGAGATCAGAAAGAAGCCACCTAAAAATGTCAATTTACTTGAGTGCCCCCTATTCCTCTATAATTTCACGAGTCCAAAATTTCGTTACTACTTATAATTACTAGTACTATAATTCCTCCATAATACAGTTTATTGTTAATTAATCTAGTTGGGTTGTCATTCATTGATTTCTGTTTTTTTTTTAAAGAGACCTGGATCTAAAATGAAAACTGAATTGGTTGGGGAATACTCTAATTAAAAGCACACACACAAAAAACTTAGAAAACTGAAAATTTCTGAGTACGAACAATGAAAGATGGTTAAAGTCAAAATGAACTTGCAATGAGGCTGACAAGAAGAATATTAATGTGATGGCAAGGAATTTGTGCTGAGTTTAGAGGGTTAGGGCAGGGAAACAGATCAACTAGACAACTATAAATAATGTGCACATGGGCCAGTTGGCAGTTTATATTTGTTTATGAATTTTGGAATATTGGAATTTTGGACTTGGGGTGGTCTCTTTTTATTATCTTAAGAGTGTCTGTATAATTGTGTCACAATATGCATTATCATGTGCAGCAGGGCAGATAAACAGCTAGCTTTCTCCGGGCACATCACATGGTTAGCAAAATGAGAAAAGATGAATTGCAAATGGGGCTAATGATATTAGCAAACTAGGGCAAATTAGAAATTAACAAAGTCAATTCTTCAGAAAATTACTAATAAAACACTTTTGAACACATTTTTTTTCTAGTACTATCGATTAAAATTTATTAAAAATTATACAATCATGAATAAAATTTATTAAATAAGAAATCAGATCTATAAAAAAAAGTAATTTTTAATAAATTTTAACTAGTTTTTGTCTTTCCACATAACACATTGATCTGGACATTACGAGAATGGACTTCAATGATGAGAGGCTCTGCTAACGTGGAGTGTAACCCTTACTATCAATCACAATGTTAAGCCAAGCAGTGAAATGGTCTCCAATCACAATGTTATTTGCTTTGAACTTTGAAGAGATTTCGTGCATGTGGTTCTATATGGCAACGAGAGCTGAACTAGAACAATCCTTCCTTAAGAATTCAAAACGAAAATTACACATAAAATTCCCGAAACATGAACAAGAAACGACGTCCAGTGAGGAATCAAAGCTTACATAAAAAATCTGTCCTCGTTGTGGTTGCACCCCAAAAAAGAAGGTCAACGTTTACTTTACGGTACTTTGATAAAGGAATAACGTATGTAGTACGTTTTAAAAGCATTGCACTGCATAGCCAATCCGGTAATAAAGCTTCAACAGATTGCATTGCAGCCACCTATTTCGGTAAAACAAAAAAAGTAGTACGAGGTTTTTCTTGTTATAAATTTAAAGAGAGTGAAGTTGCCTCCCCTCAATATGCTTCCACTGACATTCAGATTACAATTTGAGTCGTCCCTCGTTGACGTAGTATAATTAATATCAACTACCAATTATGAATCTAGAATGTGTTTCGCTGGTGATTTCAACTCACTTGTAACTTATTTGATTAAGACAGAAGTATTAATTTATTTTCATTACGTTAAAAAAATTCATGGTTTACCGTTTTCTTTAAAATTACGTTTTTTTTACAACTCGTTATTTATTTTATTAATTAAATATACTATTTATTTTATTTTTATCAAATAGTTTATCCTTAAAAGTTTAAAATTAACTAAATAAATTATTGACTATAATTATCGAATATGTTTCTATAAACTAATTTTATCAAACATTTATAATACAATAATTTACCTGCAAAAAAAATTAGTTAAGAATTAACTTGTTTAACTTTTCACTAATTCCTTCACGAATGTAATGCACTGTTTGTATAAAAAAATTACTCGGTCAAACAATTTAAAATTACTTTATATGACTTTTAAGGTAAGTTAACAATATATATAAACTTACATAATAATATATCTCACAAAACCTTTACAGTGTCCTGTATTTAAGTTATATTCTTCAATTTTTAGCTTGCCCGTCAATTTTTAAAATTTATTAATTCAATGATTAAATTAAATTTTTTATTAAGCAGATGAAATATACAATTTTTATAACATTTTAAAAACAATTTAGTAAATAAATTTAATTTAACATATAATATCTTCTTAAAAATATAAGTAAACATTAATTATAAAATTACATAATTACAAATATTTAATTTAACTAAAATTTAGTATACATAATCATTGAGTTAATATCAACAAATTCAATAATTAAATTAATAAAATTCAACAGATACCAATAATTATTGAAGAAAATAACTTTATTAAGATTCACTTTTAAATAACTTAATAAAGATCCACTTGTTTGAGTTCTTAAGAATAATATTTCTTTTCAATTAAAAAGACCTCAAAAGGTTATGTTAACACTTTCATCCCAAACTAAACAATAGCATATGAAAAAATTTGAAAACAAATATTGCATCATGAAAAGACTTTTCTTTTTAACTTGAAAAACAGGTCCTAAATAAACAACCAATTGGTTAATCTAGGTTCAGGTAACATTATTAAACTGTTAAATTCGGTTCCATAACACGATATTGGTATGAGAATATTTTACCATGTTGACTCATTTTGATACAGAACCTATTATTGAGGTGGTCGAATAAACCTATACAAGTTCAAATCCGATATATAGTAATAACAAAAACAGTTCAATATGTAGGGATGTTATTTCTCCCCCGGGGTAGTACTCACAACTTTCTTATCAGTTATCACGAGAATTTCGGATTGATCTGCAAACATAGCACGTTGCAGTATGATACAACAGAGAAGCTTATTTACATCTGAATCTTTAAATGAAATAAATAATGAGATTAACTATGACAGATCATCATCTTGCTCATTTGCACTAGCTGGGTATTATAGATCGTCACAAAAGTTTATTGAACACAAGGCTGGATCAGAGAATATATATATCTATATATATATATGACACTTATCAAGGACTGACTATAAACATCCAAAAAGTAGTTCTCCTCAGCAAAGAGAAAGAATTGGAGCCCAACGTATGATTGATCACTCGCCTGGAGGTTCATAATTATCTGCTTTCATGCAAATTCCTCTCTTTCCCCATTTTGTTCCTGGCTGTAGAGACCAGTTAGCTGTTGTTGCAACTGTTCAAAGCGATAACCAGATTGATAATTAGTTTTTACAGACACCTTTAAAACTTCAATTTAAATGGATTCCAAGTTGGACGTAACATGTATGTAATCCAAGCAAGAAAATAAAATAGCAGAAGCAAAATCCTGCACGGATAATGAAATATAAAAGCTTGTACAGAAACTTACCTGCACATATCTTAACTTCTCATAAGTCAGTTCGTCGGTCAAATTAATCATCCTGTTAACACATGACAGAAGATGTAGGTAAACTTTTTAAAGTCAGAGAGAAAGGGTTTACCAAGAAAGCATTTTACAAACTGATTAACTAACCGGGATTGGAGTTCTGAAATTTTGCCCAGCAGCAGCTGTTCCCTCTCTGAAACTGCTGTATCGGCCTATAAAAGACTCAAATGTCAAAAAAAGAACATCAAGCTGATGAAAAATCGTTGCATGTTTTGCTACAGGTTTGTCACCAAAACAGAGGCAATTAGTTCTTAGCAGAAAATTGAGATAGGCAGTAGTTAAAAACAATTAAGCATATAAGTGAAAAGAATAAATCAAACAAAAATTGCTTACACTTCCGTTGTTCTCTGAATTGCGAGGTAATGGTGGTAACTTCCCGTTCTGAGAAGCTGCAAAAATTTGATTGTGTTCATTATTTCATCCAATACTAAGGAAAAAAATCCTCAAACATAATCAATGGAAAATCCATCACTCACTATCAATTGCCTCGGCAGTTTGCAAGCTATTCAACAGATTCATTATAAGATCCTGGAATTAAACAGAACTTTCCAGTATGATTATAAATTGGAAAAGTTACATAATGATCAGCTTTCCAGCAGGCACACACTAGCAAATTATATGACATTGCTCAAACTTAAGGCTTCCCTCACCTGTTGAATAGATGTCTGCTGAAAAAGATTGTGAAGATGAGGCACTAAAAGTGATGCAGGAATATTGATATTGGCAGAATCATTGGAGGACTGACCAATTGGCTGAAGAGAAATACAAGCAATGCAAGACAGACAAGCATTATATATCAAATACAATAATAAATGAAACATCCTAGATACTCTGTAACCAACCACAGAATCCGAATATTCACATAATTGATTTTAAACAAAGTTGGGTATAGAGCAAATGACAAATGTACAAACCATTTGTTTGTAATCCACCATCCAATCACCAACACTCGCAGATTTCCTCATTGGTGATCCCTATATTTAATGTAACAGGAAGAGAATATCAAATGAGGAATAAGGGGAAATATATATATATAGACAATAATCAATTAGATCATCAACTAACCTGTGAAGATCGGCGCGAAACTGAACTTACAGGAATATCCTATTCAATATGAAGTCAGTTAAAATTGTCGATAGGGACAATTTGATTAATAAGAAAAAAAACTAAAAAGCATACCTTCACCAGATCTAAATTTTCTGATGTCACTGAAAATCGTCCTTTAATTTGCACTAGATTAGCCTTAGACTTATCATCCAAGGAATCTCTGAATCCTAGCAGGAGTTGGGTGAACAAAATCAAAACCAAGTGTTTAAGATGGCTGGTTGAAAAATACTAAAACTTGCACACAGCCTTACGGTGTACATGATGATTCAAATACCTCCAGAAGATTTGATTGGAGCTGATAAACTATTTGCTGAAGCTCGGTTTGGAAGCATTAATGGACCACTAAAGCTTGGAGCTCGTCGTATATCACGATTACTTTTCTCACCCGCTAACTGGTTTTCATTCTCAAACCTAAAAGTAATAAAGCATTACAAATTTTAACAAGCAAAAGATTATGCTGGTGATAACAAGAAAACCTCAATCACCAAGCAGCATAAAGATCAGAACCAGAAAGAGACACACTCACAACATTGAATTTATTTATTCAAAATTGAAATTACACTTTTTACAAAGAATATTTATAGACAACTCAAGAAATATAGAAGGGATAAAGAAGATTCTCCAGAAAATACACACTTTACGAAGGTAGACTTTGAACTTACTAGAACTCGATGAAAATAAAATAAACGTGATTGATTGCCTTGTTTATATAGGTCACCAAAAGTACTTCCTAAATTAAAAGCTATGACGTAAGAATGGTACATTAACCATTGATAAACAATTGAATAATTATTTTTCAGTTCCACACTATCACCTGCAATTCCAAACGGAGAATGTACCCGAACCTAGCACATGTGTGTGGGCACACACTAGTGCTAGTATGTGAAAAAGAGAGAAAGGGGAGATCAACTTACACTTATGCGAGTTACACACTCTTACAACTCTAACTTTATTGGACAATATTATCCAAAATCTAGCATTAGATTAAAAGTTCCTATTATGTATATTATATTTGCAAACTTTTAGATTAATCCAAAATTATTTAATACCTCATCAGCATATATTTCAAAATTAACAAAATATATACTTTTGAAATATATGAAATTAAAAATCGTAAAATTATCTACTTAGAATCGTAGTGTTTCACATGATTTAAACATTCATAGATATGTAATCTAAAAGTAACCATTTACCTATATTTTGAATAGAATGTTGTAAGTTATAAATTCATGCAATGAAGTATCAATTGAATTATAAATTGTATGAAATGTTTTAGACTATATCCATCTCATATGAACTTTTAGTTTAACGGTTAGATTGAACAAGTTTATTTTTGGTAAAAAGTTATTGGAGGTGTTCTTTTACAAAATTTGACACCTGAGATTAATTGACATATGTGTAGTTTATTATCTTGTTAGAAAAGTTGTAAGTTGAGCCAGGCCGAGCACTTGAAGCTCCAACTAGACTTGAGATTCATTCATTTAAACAAATCAAATTTAAAAACTTAGGTTTGCCTTGTTTAAAAATAGTTTTAATTACTATTTTGGTCCTCAAATTTATTTTTTAGATTCATTTTGGTCCACTTATTATTAAAAGGTTCAATAGGTCTTATAATTTTTTAAAATGGTTTCAATTAGGTCCTCCCTTTACTTTTAAAATGGGTTCAATTTGGTCTCATTTTTCTTCCATCTGCTCTGAAAATTTTAGCAAATAGGACCAAATTTGGTTTTAAATGGGACCAAATTGAACTCATTTCAAAATATAAGGAACCTAATTGAAACTTTTAAAAATAAAAGGGCCTAATTGAACCATTTTTCAAAATTACAGGACTTAATTAAACCTTTTAATATTAAGAAGACCAAACTGAACCTCAAAAATGAATTAGAGGACCAAAATAGTAATTCGACCTTAAAAATATAAAATTTCAGTTCGGCATCATTAGCTTATTTATAGATTTTTTTCCTCTTAATCAACTTTTTAAGTTTATTAACATCATTTTCGGTAGGCATATTATGCTAGAAGATGGAACAGTTCTTGCAAGAGTGCAATGCCTATAGGCATAACCAATCAAAAGCTTAGAATAGTTAAATAACTTCAACACAAACTTTATTATTATTCCAACACATCCAGAGCTTTCAATTGGTTGTGCCTAATAGGCACTATGTTGACACAAGAATCGCTCTAGAAGATGAAGAAAAAATATGAAGAAAGTGTAAAACATTTTGAACAATGTAGTAACAATAAATAAAATTACAACTCTCAAGATGGATTGATAATTTACTAAGTAGCAATAATATTATTTATGCATTATCTTATCTAAAGTTACATTTTTTTGCCATTGATACAAAAAAAAAACACAAGCTATTTGTTTATGAGTTTTAAAGTCAATCCTATAAGATTTATATAACAAATCTGAAATGAAAAACTTGAACTTCTTTGTTTAGTTGAACAAACAAGTTTATTTGAACATTTAACATGTCAAGCTTAAAAAGTTTATGAACAGCTCAACCCATTTACAGCCTTATTATCTTCATTCCTTACAAATATGAAGGTGAATTGCCCTTACAAAACTCTCAAAAAATATTTTTAGCATCATTTAGTTCTACAATCTTTAACAACGACAGCAACCAAGCCTTTTCAAGTTTTCATATTAGGATCGGCTACATGAATTAAATGACGTCATAATATTCTATTGAGTCATGTTAATATACAAACCATTGACCTCTAAATCCTTATTGAGTTTGCCTATTTTTTTCTCGGACTCTTCTACCTCTAACACAATAGGGTTACCCTCCATCTGATCTACTTTCGTTACTAGGGATTCTACAGGTCTTTTCTACACAGACTCAAACCAAAAAAAGAATTTAGAAATGAAATGCTTTCAAAGATATAAACCAATATAACCAACTCATCCTCCACTGATAATACTTCGAGCTAGTCTTGTTAGTAAATGCTCCATCTCTTGAGATATATCATGTAGCAAACTCCTTTTCTAAGGGTATTTATTTTTTTAATCTTTTACTATAATTGATGGTATTAGTTTACTGAGAAAACTGGTAACTTCTAAGTGTTACTTTTGTCCTTCAAACTCAGAAATTGATTTCCTTGACTTCTTGGACCAACACTTTCAACAAATTTAGCAAGCACAAAATAGTTCCAAGTCTGAAAAGTCATGACAAACCAAAAAATATCTCAAAATCGCAAACTAATTAAGTACCAGGTCATGGGTCCCATATTTTATATAAAACAGTATATTTTCAGCACTAACAAACACATAAAAGCCTACTATTTTTTATCTTTCCTCAACTAAGAGCCTAATTGTACAAGGAACAATGAGTGGCATGGAAAGGAAATAGCTCCTTGAGTATTAAAACAATATGAAGGAAAGGGCATCATATGAGGGGGAACTATTCCCCCTCTGAAAACTCATCTTTTATTCTCTTCAGATTTTGAGGGGAAACAGGGTAATGAAGGAGAATAGCTTTAATTTTACTTTGAAAACTACCTCATTTACTATTTTATGCAATAAATTGAGAAGTTCCAAAAATTTTGGTAGGGTTATGTTGAAATTTTGCACTTATAATTATAACTCTTTAGCTCACTCTTTCGAGGGTAAGCTTTGGTAGTAGTAAGGTTGCTACTTTGAGACCTGAAGATCACAGGTTCAAATCCTAGAAACAGCCTATCAGCTTGTGAAGGTAAGGCTGCATACATAATTACATATACCCTCCCCAGACCCTACTCGGTGGTAACCTCATGCACTGGGCCACCTTTTTCAACTTACACTTCCTTTCATCTTTAATCATCAAACATAGGGAAGACAATTGTTTTCCATCCCCTCCCTTCCCCCCTTTCAAAGATATAATATGAAAATACAATGTACCTTTCAAATGTACGCCCTCTTTCAGATGAAGAATGACCAAGCACTAAGCCTGGCATCAGGGGTCCACTTTGGGTTTTACCAAGTTTCACTGATTGAGTTTTAACTTTGCTTGTTCCCACATCATTCTCTAAAGTAGATGGTGTTGCTTCAGCAACTGATCCATTTCTTTTCTCACACTGTGGTATGTCGTTACTACCTACTTGTGATGTGAACTCATATTGTTGCAAGTTATTTGAATTCTTTTCATCCACAATAAACTGGGAATCAGCTGTACCCTGTCATGACAAACAACAAAGATTTTAATAGATTATTTTTAAGGAAAAGAAAGCTTAGAACAGTTGACCCAACCTTGTAAGAGCTGAAGAATTTGTTTTCATCTTCTTCCCTCATCTCTGCAATATCATCACCGTCCTGCATCTAGTAAAATTGAAGCCATTTGTTCAGATCAAAGAAAGAGAAAAACCAAGTAAATACAATCTGAAAACACAATAACATACCAATGCCGCTTGTGCTTTCAAATCATCAATATCGAAGTTCCATGCACTAACTCCTCGATGATATTCACTCTAGAAAGTAAAATATATAAGTGGATTAGATTTCAATGGTTATAAAAGCAACAAGGCTTTTTTATTTTCTGCATGAACCTATAGGTGTTATGTTAACCGAGAAACTTCAAAATGGCAAGCTTCCAAAGAAAATGGTTATCTTTTATCTTGCTTGAAAACACCTTTTCAGAATTGGGACCAATTGCATAAAATCCCTCTCATTTGTAGATACTGGAGAATTTGGCAGAGCTTTGAATTAACAGATGCATTTCAGTAAAGAAAATCACTTTATTTATTTGATAATAATTTTTTAGGTGTTTGGCTAAAACATGATAGGGATGATTTTAAGTTGGGGAGGAAGCAGAAAAACTTTTGTTAAAGAGGTGTAATAAACTGGAGATTTTCCAATGAAGCAGGAAAAAACATTATCTATTCACAGAATTGTTTCTTTATAATAAAGCTTTTTAGAGGAATGTTTTTCAAGAAAGCACTTTTCAAAAAAGAAAAACTTCACAGCAAGGCCAAATGAGTATGAAAACTTCGTTAGCGTAAATAAGTGTAGATATTGTAAAAACTTGTATTTTAGTCTGTATATTGCACAAAACAAAAGTTTATTTTTATATAATTAAAATTCATAATAATAAAAAATTATATATATATATAATATTTAAAACTCATAATAAATAAATATCTTTGAATACAGAAACTATATTTTGGACTTACAATGAACAATTAAATTATCATATAAGGTTATTTTTAACTATTGATAATTTCTTTAAAAAGAACTATTAAAATTTAATTCAGGGATATAAATAAAAGAGGATAGATTAAAAAGGATAGGTGGTTAAGAAGATTAAGTATACAGAAAAAAGATAAATGGAGGATAGTTTAAAATGGTTGAAAGATATTTTTTTTTAGCCAAATGCAGGAGTAGTGTGATAAATGGACATCCAAAGAAGTGAAGAAAGAGAATATTGGGAATGCCTAATTAAGAAACTGAGGAGAGTGAGAGTCATTCTCAAAGTTGTGTATTCTAATTTATAATATAAGAGTAGATCTACAAATATTGAAGTAAGATCAACCAAAGGTCTACCATTTTAAGTATGTAATGCACTCTATCAATCAACCAGACTTGAATATGCTCTACAAATCAAGGTTTCAAGTAGAGAAGGAAACTAGTATCAAGGAAAGGGGGGGCACAAACTTGGATAACATCCATCAGCCATTCATGAAAATGCTCCTTGAAACCATTGACTAGATATATATCACATTATATGACAAATGAAATTTGATTATCAGCCTTACTTGAGATATAGCTTCTTGTTCTGCAGAAGGCATTTTCTTTAGTGCTAGCTGAGCTGCATCTTTATGCTGCAAGGTTTTTGTGATGTCAAGCAAAGCAAAAGTAACAGATTAAGTGAAATAATAGAACAGGCATGCAGTGAAGCATGCATGATATCAAACCTGGAGGGATTTTACACGGTTCCACAGAGGCGGTAAATCAGCAAATAATTTCTTTACAGAAAGCTCCGGTGGCTTAGCCTGTTTGAAGAAGGAGTGTTTGAGCAACTTCTCCACGGATGGCCTCTTTGTTTGATCTTTTACCAGGCACATAGCAACCATTTCCTTGAAAGACTGGTCACAACTGGAAATACTTTAATTAGACTGCTACTACTACTACAATCATTATTGTTAATATTATCACTAGTGGAAACAAAAGCACTGTCACGTCTGTATGTTGGCATTTCTATCGTGCTAATGGCTAACGTATTGCTATTGCACTAAATTTGATATATTGTAAAGATTTATCTTATTATCTTATTATGCATTGACATGTATATTAAATTGTTTAATATTTTGTCCTGAATACATGTCTATTTAGCAGAAAGATAGGCACTATCATACTTGTGTGTGCGCATTTAATAAATGTGTCCTTTGCAATTAATAAACCATGACCAATAAACCAAATAAAACCACAAATGCATTCAATAACGATGTATCCGTCTAGGCAGAAAGAACACCCATACCTTGGAGAACTTTCTATCACGATCATAATCAAGCCCCGGAGGAGCATTCTGAATGGTCATCAAAAGAACCTACACACAAAACAAACAGTGAATCCCTATCACACCAGCACATTACAAATCACAAGAAACCTAAAACTCAAAGAACAGAACCATTCTGAACACATGCAGCAAACAGACAACGATTACAGCCTACCTTCATGGGAGGATACTTGGAGAAAGGCGCGTGACCATGAGCCAACTCCAACGCAGTAATCCCAAACGACCAAATATCCGCCCTGTCCAACCCAATCCAATCCAAACAAATCAGAAACCAAGTCAGAATCACACAGGTAAACCGAAGCATTAAGTACAAACCGACAAAAATTAGATGCAAATCCTTAGATGCATTCAACATTGTTCTTCAATTAGAATTAGAGTTTCACCTCAGTAATCAGTCTATGCATCAAAGGTCAATAATTCTAAATAAAAGCACCTAGAAAATTCGTTATCTAAATTTCATCCAGAACAAAAATACAACTAACTGACTTGAAATTGTAACCGGTTCCAGGTTGCAGCACCTCCGGCGCTATCCTGCGAAAACAACAACAACAAGAACATCAAAACATAAAAATCAAATCACAAAACACACCGATAAGACACGTTAACCGCAACGGAAGCAGAAAAAGTAGTACCAGCAGGGAGTTCCGACGAAGGTGTTTCTGGAGCGCTGGCGGTCGCCGGTGTCGAACATGCAAGCGGAGACGCCGAAGTCGGCGAGCTTGACCTGGCCGTTATCGTCGAGGAGAATATTCCCGGCCTTAACGTCACGGTGAATGTGGCCGTGTCGGTGGAGATACTCCAACGCCTTGAGAGTCTCCTTGAGGATAGATCCGATGGCGGCCTCTTCGAATCCCTCGGGATAAGCAGCCTTCATGAGGTGCAGGCAGGAGCCCTGCGCCATGAATGCCATCACCACCCACAGGCTCCGCTCCACCACGAAGGAGCAGTAGGCCCTCACCACGTTGGGGTGCTCTATCAGGCTCATCGTCTGCGCCTCCCTACGTATGTCGTCCAGATTTATATTGCAGCGATCCAGATCCAGGCACTTGACGGCGACCTCCTCGTTGTAGGGGAGGTAGATTGCACGGTAGACGGTGGCGCTGGCGCCGTAACCGACTTCTTCTAGAAGCTTGTAGTCGCTCCGGTTCGCCGAGTAGCTTCTGCTCCCGTTCCCCATTTCGAAAGACCACGATTGACCTTCAGCACCTCACGTTGACCGGCATGGATTGAATGAATAGTGTAGAAGAAAGAGAGAGAATGGAAGAATGGTGGTGTTGTGACTTATGTTGATAATAATAATTAGATTAGAGCACTAAGAGAAGAGTAGAGAGTCTTAGAGATTAGAGAGTGAGGGTGGGCACACCAACACCAACAACAACGCCCATCATCTCTAACGCCTGACATGTTCCTTCTTCCTCTCCCCTCCGCTTCGGACTCTTCCAGTGGGACCCTCTTTCTCTCTTTTTTCACTTTCTACTGCCTCTCTCTCTCTCTCTATATATATATATACTCTCCTATGGTTTCCACTGACACTGTAAATATCATCCGATTAGACTTAACCATGTACGTAATAGTTTGTTAAATTTTAAAATAAGACAAATGTTAAGGATATTCGTTAAATAATTCAAAGTATAAATATTTTTTAAAATTTTATAATCAATATCCTTAAGTTACTTGTTATCAAGATTTTTAAAATAATTATTTGAAGGTAACTTCAAACGTGTTTTGTAATTGAATCACAGTAGACATTTTTAGTTTATAGTTATTAAACTCATTCTAGTACCTCTCAACTTTACACAATAATTCTTTCTTTCCCTTCACTTATATATTCCATTTATTTTACCACACTTTATTAAATAATTATTAAGTATCGCTTTCGTTCTAAATATATTTTATTTTTATATAATTAATTATACTTAAGTGTGAATTAGTTTATTTATGATTATAAAAATGTGAATATAATTAATTTAAAAGAAAAATATAATTTTAAAGAAACTACGTACATGTTTTTTTGTTAGCTAGGGGTAGAACTATTCATTGCATAGATTTTTTTTAATTTAACTTAATTTTAAATGTATAGAATTATAGAGTGAGAAAATAAAAAAAAAATCCATATTACTATCACTAAAAAAATATGAAGTGATGTTCTTTTAAAATGGAATAAAATGTGATAAATTATATCTTTATTGTTAAAAAAATATGATATTTTATTATATAAGAATCAATTAAAAGACTACTTCTTCCATTCCTTTTTATTAGTTCATTTTAGAAAATAGTACATAAATTAAGAAATGTAAAAATATTATTATTTATATTAAAAGTATTTGTGTCTTTCGAATATGATAGTCATTGTTATTTTTCTTTCATTTATAAAATATGGTTTTTTAGTTATAATTACATTAGGTTATGTATTTATCAATTTTATCAATAAATACTTTTAATTAGAAAATTTGATTGATCATTTTTAATAAGATTTTAGTCATTTTTATCAACAAAGCTTAAATATGAGATTTTACTAATGTTTGGTTGTGGAAAGTGGAAGGGAACGACGGAGATTTTTATAAACTTGTGTTGTTTGAGGTTTGATATTTAGGATGGGAGAAGAGAAGAATAGAGGGAAGCAAAATTCTTTATAATTAAATTTTGCTCTCCTTCCATATTGAGGGATTTGGAGGAGAGGAAAAGGGATTTAGTATGTGTTTAGAATTAAATCATATTTACTTTGATCTATGCCACAAAGAAGCAATATACTTGTAGGAAAAAAACTCTTATTCGATCATTAACCAGAATTTTTCAGTTTAAAGTTTCCCATTTAAGAGAGAAATACACATGAGACTCGTGGGATACCAGTTATAAGAGGAGATTCAAATCCATATTTGTAACTTTTACCTCCATTATTAATTTTGACCTAATATTTAGGTCTAACGTGTGTAAACATCTAAACACGTAGTTAAAAACATTTCAAGTGTAATGAATAGAATGTTTTTATTTATGTTTTGAAATTTAAAATTTTAAGAGTAGAAAAGTAAATTAATGCTTAAAATTTCCTCCCTCCCTTTGTGAATCAATCAAGAAAAAAGGTTATTTATTTTTCCTTTCATTAAAATATTTCCTCTCCCCTCCTCTAAATCAAACAAAATATCTAATTAAACTTCATTCCCTTCCTTCTCTTCCATTAGAACTCATCTCTTCCTTTAAAACCAAATTATCCCCAAGAGATAAGAGTCCACTGTCATTCAGACCAAACTATCTGATGACAAATATACTTTAGTTTTCTCATAGTGTTAATTATAAAAAATATAAAAAGGCATCATCAAATAATATTTTTAAGACAGCTATTAACTTCTTTGAGAATTAAGTTGAGTTATAATTTAATAAAAATATAGTAACTGATGCAATTTTAAACTTCAAATAAGAAATATTTTTTCTAAAATAGATAAATATAAATTAGAGAAAATAAAACTTTTAAAATTAGAAAATGAAAAAACTATGAATTCGATATAATGTGAGAAACTTATATTTTTGAATTTATAAATATAAAAAATGCACTAAATATTAAATACATTGAAATTGATTAAATTATGCCATATTGTTTGATAAAAAAAAAAACAAGGGAAACATAATATGCTCGAGATAAAGGAAAGCGTGTAGCGTTTTATGAAGGACAAAGAAGATTAGGAAAAAAAAATATGGATTCATAGTGTAGAAGATATAGTTTTTTTTATAAAAGTGTACAAAATATAATTGTTTAATCACAAATGATCCATATAATAAATTTGTTGATTTTTACAATGTTTACTTTTAAAAATATATAAATGATTATTTTTAATTAGTTAATAATAGTTACAATGAAAAAAAATTAAACTAATAATACATAAAATTTAAAGTCTTAAATAAAATTATTTTTTTCTTAAAAAATTATATAAATTTTATATATCTTAGTTGATAATTTACTCTTAAAATAATATATTATTGTTCTAAACTGAACTTGAAGTCCAACATGCATAATGATCTATCTTGATCATCCAAATGATAGATTAATCCATATTGTATGTTGTTCATCGAAGTCAACATTAATAAAACACTCAAGATCGATCCAACATATTTTCAAGGCTAAAACAAACTTTGAAGTGAGACCTTTTAAAATTAGTAACAATACTTTTTATAAAAGAAAAAATAAAAATACAACCTATTCATGAATATCTTATAAATTTTAGTTGATGAGAATTTATACAACAAGAGACAAGTTATTTAATCAAAATTAACAACTAATTAATTTCAAGTGAGAGAGTAACATAGAAAATAGGGATTTTATGAAAAATAGAGGTAGTTTTTCCTCCAACAAAAGTTCAAACTTCATTCACCATAAAAAAAGAAGCATAAATCTTGTTTTTTATTAAAAAAAAGACATACATCTTAGTAACCGTTATACTAGACCAAATAATAATAAAAATTGTATAAATACTAATACTGAATAACCATTTTTTTAAGATACTAGCACAAATACTTAGGCCATCTTTTGCCTCTGTTGGCCTTGACAACACTTTTAAGTATATATACATTCATGAATAATATATCACGCATGAGCAATAATAAAGTTACTTTGACATAACACTAAGACATTATACTATGGCCAACAATAGGTTTTAGACTTTGTGTTAGGAAATCTAACACATTTAAGACACTTATAGATGCAACTTATGTCAAGATAGCATGTCAACATTTATTATATATTATCAGTATGGTGAAATTTTTATTAACTTGGATATTTAAATGTCTTTCGTGTTTTAGATTTGTTAAAGAATTTACCTATAATAACAATGATTTCATATTTCGTTCATTCAAGAATTGTTTCAGTCAATGTTCTTTACTCTAAAGTTTCACCTTAATCAATCCTCAACTTTAAGACACATCATCATAGTTTATCTTAAATGCATCAATTATACATTTTAAAATGTATTATTTAAGGGTATACTTGCTCAATGAAGGAGAATGAAATATTTTTAGGGAATAAAAAAAAGAGTTAAAAAAACTTTAACATCAAAATAAAAATTCAAAGGTAATTCATTTAAATGTTTTTATAAAATGTTTAAAAGGTTACCAATGAAATTACATATTTAAAAGTAAGAATAATTTATTTTATTATAAAATACGTATTTTAAAATTAATAATATATTTTATGAACCCTGTCTATTAATTTGCATTTAAAGTTTAATAAAATGTAAAACTTGTTGATCCTACCATTAAATAAGGTGATAACATTTTCATGATCATACATGTCAAATTATATATTAATATGTATTTAATATCATAATTAATTTGCTTATATTCTGAAAATTATATTGTAAACTAAAATGAAATTAATTGATGAAATATCATATAATTTTAAAACTATATGCATTTTTTTATACTTAACTGACTGAATGTAATCTCTCGAATTAACTGTTGGGTTAATGAAATTAAATGTCTATAAGAAGTTATTAAAAAAATAAGTTAAGCATGATTTACTCCTAAAAAGTAAATTAATCTCTCCCCTCTCTCTCACTATAAATGTATGTACCAATTTTAGAGTATTGTTTATTGAGTTGCTTAAATGAGTCTTGTATATATTTTTTATTGTTTGAAATTGGCTCAGCAATGTTGCTTATATAAGCAACAATTATTTTTTTTATAATATATAAGCAACAATATTTGTATAAGCAATGCCACACCATTTGTTCCAATGCTAAAAAAATTATTAAACAATGTTTCTTATGGTGTTTGATAGAGATAAAATGGAGTAATTTTATTTTTTTAAAGTTAGCGTGAATCTCACATCACTATTACACTACTTTATTTCAATTATTTATTTTTCTCAATTTTATTCTACTCTACTCTACCGAACACACCATTAAAATTAAGCCACTCATATGAGTAACAACTCTTAGTGCAAAAATAACTCAAGGTAAAGTTATTAATTTCTCTTTATTCATGCTTATAATTTCGAGCAGTTCAATCTAAATTAGCGACGCTTGTATGTACACATGTGTACTTTTTTCACTATGATTTTTTTTTTTCAATCGACAATTGTAAATTAATTTTTAATGGCAAATATAATCACTAAAACGTATATACTCACTTCCTTTTAAAAACCTTTTTTTATACACATTTGTTTATTAAGTATTTTTTTTAACAAATTAATATTTTTAAATTGAAAAATAAAATAAAAAATATATTTAAAATTGTGAAAATACACAATTGATTTAAGTTACATTTAAAAAATATATATTAAAAAAATTTATATATTTGATCCAACGTAATTTGAATTAAATACCCACCGACATGGCCATGGTATGTCTTTTTGTTTTCCCTAATTAACTGCAGGTGCAAAAGAAAAAAAAATGCAGCATGTAGCTTAAGACTATTTTTTTCATATTTGTCGGTATGCTTGCTACACAAATATTAATATTAATATATAGTATGACGGAACAAGTTTGCCATCCTATGCAATATAGCCCAAAGAAGTTGTCTTTAGATTTGGTTTTTATGGAACATTGAAGTAAATGGAAATTATAAGAAAAGAAAGAAGCAAAGTAGCTTTTGCTTGCGCTGAATCAGTAAATTCATATATTTTAGTTTTAGGAACTTTTCGTGAACATATTTTGAACTATTAGAATAGAATCTCTTTTAGTTTGTACGAGCTAATTTTTGGTAGTTTGTTTACATGGACTTAATCAACTAAGTGTTTGCAAGAGGATGTTAGTGTAGAAATTAAGAGAATCTACTTCAATTTATTGGATAGTGTATATAAGAGTTATTGTAAGTTTATTGTTACTTGAGTTTGATTCTTATAGGTAAAAAAAATACTCAAAAGAGTGTAGAAGCTTTAGAGTATACTTGAGGTTTTTATGACTTATTTATATCATTTTTTCATAAGTTATAGTAGTGATTCTTACTTGATGAAATGTGAGAAACACTTCTAGGTGTGAATCCCGTACATTGTGCCAAACATTGTTAATGAATTGTGTACTTGGTCATATGCTTCGCGGTTACATGGGAGTTGGTGTGGGATCAATTCTTTCAACGTGTTGGGTCTTATAGATCTACCTACAGTCGGACATAGAAGTATTGAAGTCCTCTGGATGAGGTTAAGAACAATTGTCCCAAACTACTAACTCAATATCGTCACTTATCTGAGCCATATAATGGCTTAGAAGAATGACAAGTGCCTTTTTGTTATATTTGGTCTTTAGCTAATTCAATGTTCTTGAATTGTTGCACTTTCATTAAATATAGTAATATCCATTTTTGTTGGACTTTAATCATGACAACCCACTACGCATTTAAATTTGACAACATATTTGTATGATTTCCTTCACTTTGGTATTATACTTGTAAGGACACGGATGCTTGAGTCAGTATTTGTAGAAGTTTAACAGTATACTTGAGGCCTTAATGGCCTATTTATATTGTTCTTTCATAGGTTATGATAGTGATTATTATATAATGAAACATGAGAAACCACCTATAAGGGTGAATCAAGTTACTTGCGTTATTAATCAATTATGAACTAAATCATATGTTTTGTGACTAAATTAAAGTTGATGCGGAAAGACATAAAGTGAGTTAGATAGTTAAAAAAAATATTATAAGTTTGATCTTCTATGTTAACAAAAAAAAAAATCAAAGTTGACATGAGGTTTGAGTTTTTTATTCTTTAATGTGTTGAGTCTTGCTAGTCTACATGTATGCATGATCAACATTGTTATTTTTCATTCATATCATACCATACCTAATCACATGTTAAAGGTTGATTATTTTTCGATCATATCATATTATGTTGGTGAGCTGAGACCTATAATTGTTTTCTCAATACAAATTTTAGGTAAAAGTAAAATAAATTAAAAATGAAAGTAGAGATTTGGGTTGAATTTTTTAATTGATTGAGCCGAGAGATCTATAAAACAAGTACAATTAGGCCATGATTCGATGAATTCATAAATTTATAATAGTTTTTTTTTACAGAAAATTTATTTTATGTTAGATAGAGTTCCTTATATTCTTTATTATTGAGTTTTTAATCAAATTACGATGTGCGAACGTTTTTCCTAATACTAAACTTGCATAAAATATGTTTTGCAGATTTTTTTTTTAAAAAAATAAGTATTCACATATTAAATTATTTTTAAAAAAAAATTGTAATAATATAATCATTTTGATGTAAAATTTATCATTTATCCAAACTCAACTTATCACTGAAGACCGCAGTGCATGTAACTTGGACATTGAACCTATAAAAAGCCTTCTCCTTTACTTCTTTTGGTTTCAATTATCTATGCTTATTTTATGAGTTTATCTCTAAAATATACTTTATTTAGTAAAGTTTTAGATTTTTTTGTTTGATATCAAATTCAAATGAAAGATAGTTTAGAAAAAGTATTTAATTTTTAATTGAAAATACATGAAATTAATTAATTTTTTTAATAAATGTGAATTTTTTTTTTTTACAATTGAGATCGAATGGAATATTTTTTTATATTTTACAAGCATGTGCATTTATAAGATTTAAAACACAATAGTTATATTACTGCATGTGTGAATTGATGTGAAGTTATTTTAATTTAACCAAATAACTCGAGCAATATTATCTCCGGGTGAATTAAATAAAAAATTAGTTATGCACTTGTGTAGGAATAGGAAATCTGATTCATGGATTGGTGGGTAGCCCACAGCCAAACCCAGATGAACGGCCCACGATAGAGTTGTTAAAGAAAAACAAAAAGTCTTCAACAACGTACAGAGGCAGAATTGAACAAAAAAACGATCGATCTGCAGCAGCAGTTGCATCACCAACCGCTGAACTTCTTTGTGGGAATCCATCAGTATATATCATTATCAATATTTAATGATCCTATGTTGGTTGTTCCTCAGTCGTAAGACACAGCATTTTTACGTAAGATACATTGCATATCTCCAAACGGTCCAGTTCCCTATATTGAGATGAGTTTATTTGAGAACAAGTTGACAACAAAGAAATGCAACTTGTGAGGTGAAATAATTGATTCTCTTATTTATGAATTCCAAAAAGTCCAAGATTGTAACTTTGTAATTGGGAGGACAAGTCACGGATTGAAAGGAAATGGTAGTATTTTACTAAGTTAGATAATTTAATTTCGGAATTGTTTATACACTAGCAGACATCAATCAGACACCAGTATGCATATATATAAAATCAGGAAAAATAAGGGTCCCCGTGATCTAGAGTGGTCACTCATTTGGAGCATCCATGCTCTCACTGAAAATTACTACTATCACGGGTTACCATACAATAACTGACATTGTTTTAATTTTTTAATACTTAATATTTATTTATTTTTATAGCCACAAGTTTGGTGCGTGCCAAGGGAACATTTGTTTCCACTTCCATAGCAGATGATGGTGATGGTGTTGATTGATCTCGGGAGGTAGCAGAAGTGTTTCTTTGCTACTGTCATTTGTTTTTTCTTTCTTAATTTATCGGATGTATTTGCACTATATTACTTGGTGTCTTTCTTTGGGTATCTCTCGTGCCCTCATTATAATATATTTCGATTTTGCTGATAAAAAAAAAATTGTATTATACTTCATTGAGAGTAACATTTTTAACAATATTATAATTAGAAATAATATTTTTTAGAATATTAAAAAATATATTTGGTTTACATTTTAACATTGCTAGAAATGCTTTTTTTTTTAAATTTAAAATAATTAAAATGAAAAATAAGAGTCAAAATGAAAGTTATAATAATTTTTTTTTCACATTTCTCACCATTGAAATAAGAATTACAATACAATTACTTTTCTGAAAATGAACAATACTTGAGAAACTCATAACAGACTTGAAACACACTCTTAAAAGAGAAACATGTGTGCCAGGGTGGTGCGGTTCGGAATCATGGATGAAATCAATGACCATAAACTCTATGGCCGTCTAAAATGGGAAGAAAAAAGCAAAACCAACTAGACAAGGAAAATTTTGAATTTTGAAAAATATTATTTCTAATGCATTTGGAGACCATTTATGTATTTTGTATTCTACCATGCTTTACATGTTTAAGGTCGCAGGTTGAAAACCTAAACCATTGATTACTGTGTAGCAAAATCATTGTGACAAACGCTTAGAACATCGATATTGTCGAGAATGATTGGAGCATAGTAGTAAATAATGTTCCACAAGGAGGAAAGATTCAGTTTTTTAGTTGGACAAAACCACAACACTTCTTCCCTTGAACAACATTTATGGTATGTTTAAACAAAATACAGAATAAAGAGAATACATAGAATTAATAATATATTTTCTTTTAGTTAACGAGAAAATGAAAAAAAACATATCAATTAGAAGTGATTTTTTTCTTTTCAATCCAAATTTCATATTTGTATCTCTTCTCTTATTTTCTTTCTATCCTATCCAGAAATGGAATTGGGATAAGGCGAGAACGTGTATGTGGTTTTCTGTCTCCGCTTTTTCAAAACCATCTTGTATCCGTCCCCATCTTCAATGAGTATAGTTTTTTTTTTTTTTTCACTATCCCCATTTCCGTTGATATTCGATATACTTGTATCCGTTCTATAATTTAAAAAATATTATTTTTTGCAACAATAACACATAAAAAAAATAAATTTTAAAAAATTGAACAAAACCAAATATGTTATTTATTGAAGAAGTCAAGTTTAAAAAAAAATTAAAAAATTGAACAAAGGTAAGATTATTTTTTAAAAAATGAACAAAGCTAAAAAAAATTGAATAAAATAAGGATATCTTAATAATTATATTTGTCAGATACGGAACCGATATTTGTGTCTCCATCCTGTTCTTAAAAGTCAAGTATTACCTATATCCCATGTTTGGTCATAGTCGAGACGAGAGTAAAACAATACTAGCATGTGAGTGTTTTGTCATGTCTAATCATACCCAATATAACATTACAAGACACAAAATAAAAAGGAGATATAGCAAGGTAATCTTCTTCTCTTCCATGCATCTCTTTTCATTATTTTTTTAAATAATTATGTAAATTTTACATAGTATTTTATTAAATCTTTGTTTATAAGTCTTGCAAATATTTTATAATTTTTAATATTACTTTTTTAATGAATTTTTCATTTATTAGGTCTTTTTTTTTTTATCAATTTTGCTGACATTGTGGTGTATTCTATATATTTTTTTTTCTTTCAACGCATTGCACTACATGTCATGTGGAGGTGACTCTAGGTGGTTGCGGTGATGATGCTTGGGTGTGGCAGTAGTGTTGGTGGAGGTGAAGTGAGGCGATCGTAGAGGTTTGGGGGAGAGACGGTTAGGGTTTTGCTTGGGAGAAGAAAGATAAAATAAAAAAAAAAAAAAAAGGATATCAGAATTTTGGGGGTGTAGCACGCAAAAATAGAATGCATTAAGTAATTGATAAGACAAAGCTGAGATGCGGATTTGGTATGGGCCAATAATCTTAGATAAGCCCAGCAATATATTATCAAATAATGTCCAATGGGAATATACTAGTATATGGCAACTCTGCAAGCTCAGGCTCCTCTTGCTTGACTTGTGATCTGACATACTATGATGAATTTCAGTCACTACCCGAGAACCTTATTGCTTGACTTAAACTCTTTGTTTGATTGGCGGAAAGAGAAAAGAACTATTATGGATGGACAGAAAATAACTTGTTATTCATTTCTTCTACATTTAGTTTGAAATTGGCTGATAAAAGAAGGAAATAATAGTTTCATATAGGACCTACATACGTTTTTGTTCCGTCCAACTTTGAATGAATGGAAACGGTGGGGAAGGAATTCTTTTTTAAAGAAAGACAAAAAATAAGTATATTTATATTACATTTCATTCTTTATTTAATATATATAATTTTTGCAAGAAAAAAAAAATATATTTTTCTCCTTTTTTTCTAATAAAAAATAACTTAAAATTAATATCATTTCACTTTTCACTCTTTTTTTTTTCTTTTCTTTCCTATAAAACATATCCTGACTAATCATACTTTATATATACATTTTTTCCAATTATTTTTCGTCATCAATGATGCTTATCTAAACCAATCATTTACCATCCTCTAATTATTAAAGCTCACATATACAGTCTGTTTGACATCGGGGTTTGATTTTACAACCCTTATTTGACATTCTAATAATAATTAGTAGTAGTAGTAGACGACGAGGACCCTACAATGCTAATCTTCTACTTCCGAATTCACACGGGAAAGAAACAGGAATTTTGTAGGGTTCCAAAAAGACAAAAACAATTAATGTTAAAATCAGGTATTGGCAAAAGTGTACGAATCAGGCACATGTCGACCACACTCCTCACTAGCTAAGGTAGGATTTTGTGCTACGTGTCAGTGTCGTGTATCAGTTGATAATGGCAATGATCGATTGAGCCATTAGCCACTAGATTCAATTCAAGTATCCACTACGGAGTTAGTGGTCATCACAAATGAATACTTCACCCTTACTTTCTCAACATTAGATAGATGCTCACTATACAGCTATAGCCAGCCACAAATTAATATATATGCATTGATGCCAACATATATATATGTAAAAACCACCCTTTCACCATTACATTGTTTCTTCTTAGTTTCCATTCCTCTTTGTACAATTAGAATCTGTTCACGATGTGATGTCTGGAATATTTCAAACCTAACTAGTGCCCATATTCAACGGTCCTAATGATGCAAGTAAACCATCACCATCATCATCATCTATGCAGAAAATTTTACCATCTATATTTTCAGCACCCTATTCATGACACTTGCATCATTAACATGAAGATGAAATCAGCACACATGGCTAGAGTATATATATGAGACAATATTTGAAAGACAATTGTAACATCTTTACTGCTAAAGTACATGAATTATACAGTTTATATATAAGATATACAAATCAATCAGCAAATCAATTAACAAAAAGAAAAAAAAGGCATCGATCCAAGTTTATCTCTATGCTTCCATCATTTTCAAACTCGATGCTAAATGTTGACAGCCCAACCCATCCACTAACAGCTGCTGCAATCAATGTATTTCAATGGCTCACCTTAGTCCCCTCATGGGAAGAGAATCTCTGCCACTAGAATTATGTTATCGGAACCTCATGCGAGGGCAAACCTGGAAAAAAGGGTGGGTCAATAGGAGAAGGTTAGCTAGTCAAACCAAATGGAAGTTAAAAAAGTTTTTGCTATATATCTCCTTGCTGATTCTACCCCTCACTGTTGCCAGTGCATCAAATTCATTATTAGATTGTGCGTGTGCCTATTATGTATATATTCTGATTCTGAACGCATATAGTTGCTCTTTTTTGGACAGTGATTCATTCACTCACTCGGATGAACCTTCTGATTTTTCAAAGTGCTATCTGTCGTAGTTGGGGGCGTATCTGTGAAAAGTAAATCTTCAACAGTAAAAAGTGTAGTCCTTCATATAGTTTATTAATATATAGTGCTGTCTGGTTAACTATTACTCTATTAGATTCAATTATTCGTTTCAAGTTTGATTTTTTTTTACTGTATCTGCGTGTGTGTATATATTGTGAGAACTGTAAATGCGTATGCATGTTTATAGCAAATGACAAGAATCTTAAGGATGGGGGATTCAAATTATACCCATATTATAACATATTTAATTATTATCCTATTTAATAACTTTTCATTGAAGAATTTTATCTGACAATCTACCATTAGAGCACCTCCAAGGATTGGGTGCTCTTCTGACATGCACAGTTACAGTAACGCAACAAGGAAACTGTGAGCGTTGGAGAGAAACAGTGCAGAATCACATGTTGGTTTCGGTTGCTACACAGAGCACCTATTATTCTTCAATTTTTGTGGGATCCATAGTACAAATTAACATTATAATATTTGTTGTGGTTGTGAATAAAATTGCACAATTGACCGTGTGTTGGTGTTCTTAAGACTGGGCATGCAATTTTCCTGCAAATAAATTGGACAAGTTATTTCTTTTAAAAATGACCGTTTTTATTTGACCGTTATGAATCAAATTTCCCTGCAATATATGTAACGGTAAAAAATGAACAGTAAAATTGCTTAGTATAAATTGTAACACTTTGATAATATTTTGTCACACAATTATCCTTCAATTGCATCTTTTTTTCTCTCTTATATTTTGCTTGTTTTTAACCTTTCTTTGTATACACAAATGAGATATCCTAATCAATATAATTTCAATTTTTACTACAATTTGATGCCAAATTGACAACTCTCAAATGCTAAAAAATGTTCAACATTCTCCTCAATCTTCAAATTCTCCAAATAACCCAAGCATGGAAAAATTTTCCCATCTTCCAATTTTTGGTATCTTTTCATCAAATATGTCATATATGGATAATCCTTATGTAATGTCAGACCAAAGTGGAATAAATTCTTCATTCCAAACATTTAGTCCCGTTATGATTAACGATGTTTCAATGATGAGTAGTGGTGGAAATTACTCTCATCAAGAAGTGCAAACACTAGCGGAATCCACACTAGAGTCTCTAAGTTTCTTCATTTTTCTCCCAAATTAACTTGGAAAAGGTTACAACCAGTGGAGATATAAGCTTGAGTGATCGTGCAAATACTAAACAAAGGTTTTCAATGGTTGATGATAAACTACTCATTAGTGCATGACTGAATGTTGCAAAGGACCAAAGTGTTAGAGCTGAAGAAAAGTGGAAGCTATGAGGATGATGTCATCAACAATACTTAAGCCATTTTTATCAAGATCACAAAAAGTCGTTTAGTCATGAGTATGCATGGCGTGAAGTGAGGAACCACGCTAAATGGCTTGCAATGTATGGTGGAGGTTCTTCTAAACGAACAAAGACATCGACAACAGGGACCTACACGTCATTATCTCAATCAGACATGACAACTGATTATGAATTTGACATAATATCATCTCCTTTATAGCGTCCAATGGGAACAAAAATGACAAAAAGGAAGGCTAAAGCGAAATCTAAAGAAACAAATTTCGACCTCGTAGAGATTAAGGCAATGCAAGAGTCATTGAGTCAGGTATTGACAAAATTAAAAGATCGTATACATACCAAGGAGGCTGAAGTCTGGAAAGAAAAGGGAGAATTACTCTTGAAAGAGTTTTCCACCCTCATGAAGGATAAACCTGGGATGACAGGGACACAATTTCAATTTCACAATTATTTGCGCAAAATAATTAAGAAAAAACATGGGTTGAACTAGCCGTTGGGAGTCAAAGTAGTTGTTACATAACATTAGTTGTTGAATCTT
Source organism: Glycine max (assembly GCF_000004515.6). Taxonomy (NCBI): domain Eukaryota; kingdom Viridiplantae; phylum Streptophyta; class Magnoliopsida; order Fabales; family Fabaceae; genus Glycine; species Glycine max. The sequence goes on from NC_038256.2 coordinate 45,244,897, forward strand.
ATATATTGTTTCAATGTTGCCATTTTGTATCACGCCACTTTGTTTCCCTTGTTTCTTTTTTCTTCAATTGTATTTGTCAACTTTTTCTTGCCTTCTTTTGTCAAAAGGATCCTTATGATTTGCATTCTAGAAGTTAACTCAATGGAAAATTTATTGAATATGAGTTGAGTGTCATTTGAGCCCAACATAAGTGTATTCAAAAATTAATTGATAAATGTGTGGAAGAAGAAGGTAGCAACTCCAAACAACGTGCTCGTAAAAGAATTCATATACCAAGAAATCGTGAAGAATGTCATCTTCGCTTATTTAATGATCACTTCTCTGCAAGTCTAGTATATAATGATAATCAATTTCGATGAAGGTTTTGAATGCGAAGACATGTATTCCTACGCATTTTCAAAAGAGTTAGCAACAATGACGAGTATTTCCAATTGCGGAATGATGCTATTGGGAGAATAAGCCTTTCATCATTGCATAAATGTGTTGTTGCAATTCACATGTTGGCTTATGGATCACTGACAGATAGCACGAATAAGTATGTGCGTATTGGTGAAACCACTACAATGGAATGCTTACAAAAGTTTGTCCAAGAAGTGAATGAGGTATTTGGGATCGAGTACCTAAGAAGGCCCCACAACAATGACATTGAACGTCTTTTGAAAATTGGAGATGCATGCAGCTTTCCCGTAATGTTAGGTAGCATTGGTTGTATGCATTGGGAATGGAAAAATTGTCCTACAACATGGAAAGATCAATATCAAAGAGGAGATCGCGAAAAAGCAACTATTATGCTAGAAGCAGTGACGTCACATGACTTGTGGATTTGGCATGCACATTTTGGTATTGTTGATTCAAATAATGACATAAATGTCCTTAACCAATTTGATGTCCTTAAATGAAGGTTTGCAAGGGCGAGCTCCTGAGGTATAATTTACAATAAATAGAATCACATACAACACGAGATATTATTTAGCATATAGTATTTATCTAGAATGAGCTACATTCGTAAAAATCACCCCAAAGCCACTAGGAGAAAAAATAAAATTGTTTTCCCAACATCTAGAAGCAGTAAGGAAAGATGTCAAAAAAGCTTTTGGAGTTCTTCAGTCACGATTTGCAATTATACATTTCCCAACTCAATTTTGGGAATTGAAATATTGAAGAAAATAATGGATGCATGCATAAAATTGCATAATATGATTGTCAAAGATGAACGATATGAATATGATGTAAATTTTGATTGTTCATATGATGGTACAAGTGATGATGTTTCCACACCTGAAGTTCTTAATGAACATCATAAAGCTTTTAGAAGATATTTAGAAAAAAGAGCACATATGCATTAAAAGAAAATACATTGTCATCTTCAAACAAATTTAGTGGAACATATTTGGGAACGTTTTGGACCTGAGAATAATGAAAATTGAACTCCATTTTAATGGTAGGTTATTTGTGTTTATTTATGTATTTTAAAATTTATTATTAATAATTTAAATTTGCATTATATTTTATGTATTTTAATTTTGAAAGTTAAATTTTATTTAATTAAAATGTATTATATATTTATTTAATATTTACCTATTGTCATTTAAATATATTAACTTAAAATTAACATGACTAATAAAATATAAAAAAGTATATTGTGGGGTCCATTTGAGAAACTTTAGTAAGTTTCTTGGTTGGAGTAAAAAATTGATTGGGTTGTTTAAAATAAGAAATGTGATGTGACATTATAAGGAAGTATGAAACATTATTAAAAAAAATAAAAGAGAAACTTTGGTGGAGAACTTGGTTGGAGGTGCTCTTAGATTGAAAGTATAGTCTCTATAAATTATATTGATAAAATTTTATCTAGCAAAGATGTATATGGTGCACAAAAGTGTTTATACACTATCACAAGAATGTTAAGCGAGCAAAGGAAGGTTAGTATAAGATAATCTAGATGTGTTTCCGAAAAAATTATTATATGGTCCAAGATCACTATGATTCTACCACATTTAATTAAGTTTTATTAATTCTATTTCGTAATTGAAAAAATCAACTATATGTTGAATTATAATTAATTGAAACCATTGACATATGGTAGTCTTAAACAATTCAATAATTTTTTATTTTTTTACCATTTGTTGTTCACCTAATCTTTATTGTTACAATAAGGAAGTTTAAATTTCTATTGATATTTATTTTGTTTTGTTTTAAACAATCATAATTAGGGGTGTTCAAAATTGAATCAAACTATTGGCAAACCACCAAATCGATTAAAAAAAATCAAAAAATCACAAAAATAAAAAATCTAAAAAACCACATACTTTTTGTGGTTTGATTTAGTTTTTGAATTTTATTATTAAAAACAGAACCAAATTAAACAAACCACATATTATAATTATATTAACTTTTTATTGTGGAAATTAATAATAAGTATTAAATAATTTACTTTTCTTTTACTTTATAATTAAGATGCATATTTTACTTTCATATGTTAAAAAAAGATATATTGATATCGTTAAAAAATAATATTAAATATCAAATGATGCACAAATTACTATTATGTTATCAAAAAAGTTGACAATACCATTTTGTTTTAAGACTAAATAGAAGTGAAAATAATAATTTTCAACTAAAATATGTTAAATTTTTTATTAAAAGTTAAAATTCATTTTTAAAAATAATATAACATAATAATTAGGTAAGTTTAGTTGATAGGTTTTAAATTATGATAATAGATTAAAAAATAAAAAATCGTCAAACCAAATCAAAATGTAAAAGATTAATTTGATTTGATTTGAATTTGATGTTACATTTAAATTGAATCATAACCTTATTTTATGTTTGGTTCAGATGACTTTTGTATAAAAATCAAATAAACCATGAACATCTCTAATCGTAATTACTTGGATCATGAGTGATCAACTTACCAATTGAATATCTATAAATTTATTATTATCGATTATAGACGTATTATGAATGCTTTCTTACTTGAGTAATAATTGTATTGATACGAAAATGTTGTAGAAAATGTTATACAACAAAAAGAAAAATAGGAGGAAAAGAGTCGATGTGAAAGAGATAAACGTATTATGAATGCTTTCTTATTCGAGTAATAATTGTATTGATACAAAAATATTGTAGAAAATGTTATACAACAAAAAGAAAAATAGGAGGAAAAGAGTGGATGTGAAAGAGATAAAATGTTGTGGAAAATGTTGCATATTATTCGAGTAATAATTGTATTGATACAAAAATATTGTAGAAAATGTTATACAACAAAAAGAAAAATAGGAGGAAAAGAGTGGATGTGAAAGAGATAAAATGTTGTGGAAAATGTTGCATATTATTGTATGAATAAATAATCTCAAAATAATAATTGTAGTGAATTGTCATCGATCTGAACTTATGATTGGCGGACACACTATTGGTTTTCAAAAGTACGCAATGTTTATTAATTTATTAGTGTTTTAAATCCGATATTTATTGATACGATTTTTTAGAACACTAGAAGCCAGCCATAGCCAAATGATAGACCAACCAATTTCACTGCAACTTGTTAAAACATCTACGGAATTAAACTCATTATTGATATATGTTAAACTTAGTTGACTTCAAAAGAATCGGCATTGTTATTGTTATAATGTACAACCAGCAAGTCAAGGAAAGTAAGGGTCCCTTTAGAAGGGATGAAAGTAGAAGGAAAAGAAATCGACAGAAAAATAAAACAGGTATAATGATATATATATTGTGTTTAGTTGAAGAGAAAATGAACAGAAAACAATAATAATAGTTAACTTCCAAAAATAAAATTTCAAATTTTTGTTTCTTACTTGGTTTTCTTTTCCCTCTACCAAACATACCATCCAGTTATTAGTTAACACTGATCTATATATGTACCCCACATCAATCCATACAGTAGCTAGCTGTGCCTTTAAGAAAGCATATCTTAATATCTTCCATGCTCCATCCAATTGGCCAGGAAAAGTCTAAAGGAGAAAGAACAAATAAACTAAGGTGAGATAGTAATAGTATATCATTATTCCACTTTTCAATATATCTATGCATGAACATCACAATTAATAAACTCAGTATTAATATCAACCAGACAATATCTATTTTGGTGTGCTTGAGTTGAGTTTTCTCTGATATGTACAAAGTTTGTGTTACTTGTTAGGCCTTATAGCTGCTACTACAGATAGAGAGATCATGATCTCCCCATCAAGTGGCCTTAACATGGAAGAAGAGAAGAAAGAAGAAATAGTTGAAAGAGATGAGGACTTGGAGGAGCAGGTACCTGCTGCTGCTGAAGTCGAGCCTCAGCCATGGACAGAACAGATAACAGTGAGAGGATTATTTGTGAGCATGATTATTGGAATCACATTCAGCATAATAGTCATGAAGCTCAACCTCACAACTGGAATGGTTCCTAACTGTAATGTCTCGGCCGCACTTCTAGCCTTTGTGTTTATCCGAACCTGGACCAAACTGCTTCACAAGGCCGGCTTTGTAGCCAAGCCATTCAGTCGCCAGGAGAACACCATCATACAGACTTGTGCAGTTGCGTGCTATAGCATTGCTGTTGGAGGTTAGAGGCTTGTAATTTATATTTTTGAAAATACATGTCTTCTCCATATTACTTAATGAATTTATTCACTCTTTGTATATGTTATTTTGTATACTAGAGTTTGATCTATGTATGTGTATATGGCAGGAGGATTTGCTTCTTATCTGTTGGGATTAAACAGGACAACTTATGAGTTGTCAGGAGTGGAAAACGAGGGTAACAACCCAGGTGCTATTAAAGAACCTGGATTTGGTTGGATGACTGGCTTCCTTTTTGTGGTTTGTTTTGTTGGTCTCTTTGTCTTGATTCCACTCAGAAAGGTATATTTTACACTTTTTTTTTTTTTGCGAAGTTTTGTTTTGGATGTCTTTGATGCACTTCTTTTTGTGACTTGTAATATTGGATGCATATGTAGAACTTGTTACAAACTTACAATCACTCATCAACAAAATGAAACCCAGATGTTTATTTTTATCTTACTAAATTTTCCATTACGTTTGTGACGTGCCTATTGCCTGACTTGCCAAGAGTATTGAAGTTCAGTTTGAGTTGCATGTGATGAAAACTCACACAAGACTCCAAAACCCTCTGGCTTACTGCTTTTTTTTCCTGCCGCAGATCATGATAGTTGACCTCAAATTAACTTATCCAAGTGGCTTGGCAACAGCGGTTCTCATCAATGGTTTCCATACACAGGGTGACAAAATGGCCAAGTACAGTATACTTCTCTTTTATTCATCAGCTTTCATTTGTTGCAATTTGTAGATGCAAGAGTTATATATTATGATATATTTTTATCAACAAAAAGACTAATTAATAATAATGTTTTTATAATATTGCAGGAAGCAAGTACGAGGCTTCACGAAGTATTTTTGTACCAGTTTCTTGTGGGGTTTATTTAAGTGGTTCTTCTCAGGGATAGAGGACTGTGGATTCGAACAGTTCCCTACCTTCGGATTGCAAGCTTGGAAGCAAACGTATGATTTTGAGCATATTAATTAATTGCTTCAGGAATGGAGGCTTCCATCCAAACTATTACTGATCTTAGTTTTTGAATTTACTTTGCAGATTCTACTTCGATTTTAGTATGACTTTTGTGGGAGCAGGGATGATTTGCTCCCATCTTGTGAACTGTTCTTTGCTCCTTGGAGCTGTGCTCTCTTTTGGGGTCATGTATCCGCTCATTGATCGGCTTAAAGGAGACTGGTTCCCTGACAATTTAGAAGAAACTAACATGAAGGGCTTATACGGTTACAAGGTTTTTGTTTCCATTGCTCTTATCCTGGGTGATGGCATATACAATTTCACCAAGATTCTAATTTCTACAGTCCTCAATGTTAATGAAAGAATGAGGAGCAAGAATAATAAAAATGGTAAGAGCAGTCACATCCAAACACTCAAGTTTGCTTCTTTTTTATTTTTCAATAATAAAAATATATATCTAATGTTGAGGTCGTTTTCTTACTGCAACAGTAGCTGCTGATCGGCACGAGAATCCTACCGAGGACCTTAAACAAACTGATGAATTTCTAAGGGAGACCATTCCCCTGCGGATTGGAGTCATTGGATACGTTGTTTTCACAATGATTTCCATAATTATAATTCCACGCATGTTTCCTCAGCTGAAATGGTACTACGTGGTGGTAGCTTATATATTTGCTCCATCTCTGGCATTCTGCAATGCTTTCGGAGCAGGTCTCACTGACATAAACATGGCATATAATTATGGGAAGGTTGCACTCTTTACGCTGGCAGCTGTTACAGGAAAAGAAAATGGTGTGGTGGCTGGACTTGTGGGTTGTGGTCTCATTAAATCCGTGATCTCAGTGTCTTGCATTCTGATGCAAGATTTCAAAACTGCACATTACACACGTACCTCTCCTAGAGCAATGTTCATATGCCAAGTAATTGGCATTGCAATGGGTTGTGTGACAGCTCCTCTCAGCTTCTTCCTATACTACAAGGCATTTGATGTGGGAAACCCGCATGGAGAATTCAAAGCTCCATATGCGTTAATTTATAGAAACATGGCAATCATCGGGGTCCAAGGTTTCTCAGCATTGCCACAGCATTGTTTGCAGCTATGCTTTGGGTTCTTTGCTTTTGCCATAGGAGTAAACATGATAAGAGATTTTGCACCCCAAAAGATTGGGAAATGGATGCCATTACCAATGGTCATGGCCGTACCGTTTCTGGTTGGAGCATACTTTGCAATCGATATGTTCATAGGTACTGTGGTTGTGTTTGCTTGGCAGAAGCTTGACTCCAAGAAGGCAGAGTTGATGGTTCCAGCAGCTGCCTCTGGACTAATTTGTGGGGAAGGACTATGGACTCTACCAGCTGCGATTCTAGCTCTTGCAAGAATTAAACCTCCTATCTGCATGAAATTCGTTCCTACCTAGAGCTTCACCCACAATAGAGCAAACAATTCTATAGGAATTATTAGTTAGTGCACCCTTCCCACCCACATTGGAGCACATCAAACATTATCCAAATGCTTTACAGAAGATTCAGTGTCACCCCATACAATTTGCAACATAAAATTTGACAAAAATAACGTATGATTTTGAAGTTGCTCTTGCAGGTACCCCTCCCACCCCAAAAAAAAAAAAAAATAATAATGAAAGCCAATCGAGCAGAGGATTAAACAACAAAAAATAGGCTTGAACCTCGAGAAATTCATGCAATTGCAAGTGTAGTGGAAAGGCACCAACATACATTGATTCAAATTTCAGTTCCCAAAATTCTGCATATTAGAGTATATGTATGAATGTTAAAACAATTTTGTAAGGGCTGCTAGCTTTTGCTAACAGCACCTCCCTCTTTGCTATTAACAGCTATACTCTCTTAGTTCAGAGTTCTATAAATATCTCTTTGTAACTAACTTGTGTGATATTCAATAATATCAGTTTCTCTCTCTCTCTGTTACACAAAAACTTCTCTCTCAATCTATCTAATACAGCAACTCTTGTAAAATATATATTGATAAAAATTAGAATGCTCAACAAACTGGTCAATGAGTAAACCAAGATTTTTCAATGGTATTGTAATTATTTCATACATTACTCAATATTATACACAAGTTTGCGAAGTGAAAAACACTGGATAATGAGTTCTTACAAAAAGTGGCATATCAAATCAAATTGGTGGGTACAATTAAAATTTATATTCATCCTGTTATTATACCAGCCAGTACATCACTTTTGCCTCGCACATAAATTGTGTAAACTAGACGAAGTGCATCCAGCCAGCCATCCAATGATTCCCAAGAGTCAGCAACCTTGATAATCCAAGTAAAAATGAAGATTAGAGGTGCATTTTCAAAATCTAAAGAGATTCTTCTGTTTATAGATTGAGATGAAATCACATTTCAAAGATTTCATGAACCCTTGAAAAATTAATTAAATTTGGATTTGGGAGAGCAAGTTTTAAAATACAATGGTGGTGAGCAGGGGAGGGGTTATTTCGGAAACACTGAAACACATGAATGGACTTTGCCTTTCTATGCAAATGCACAGAGAGAACTAATGGAAGCATGGAGGTTATGCCCCCTAGGAGCTGTGTATTCTTTTTCAAGACAGAATGAACAGCAATAGTGCAAGTAATTGCCTTCTCCATTTAAAGCTGATAATCTCATGACATAATCAGATACACTATCAACACAATAAGCCATCACAAAAAAATTCCAGTTGTCAGAAGATAACAACAGGATTGACTAAGAAATAAAACCAGAACTATAGTTACAAGAAATTGTAGGGACAATCAAGCATGCGGAAGTGGGAATTTCATTATTAAATGTGGGTGTCATGATTACTTGATTATGAAAAAGGTCATGGCTTTGTCAGTCCAAAATTGCTCTATCTTGTCTTCAATCAAAATTGATTTTGTGCAATTGATTAAACAATGTTTGATAAGTGCGGAGGAAGGAAGCAATAAATTTGTACAATATGGATAAACCCAGATCAATGAAACTGTTGCTTACCAAGTAAACTGATCCATAACTTGTATCTATGCAGAGGCCTGCACCAGGTGGTAAGGTAAGATCAGCACATGCTGATACAGAAATAATATCTGCTATATCTACTTTGATAGTCTTCTTATCTCCACTCACTGCATCTACCAATCTGCCTGAGAGATTTTGAGGTGGTACTTGTTTATATTCTCCTCTGGGTATCTGAACCAAGGGAGGAATGCAAGTCATTTAATCATAAATTAGCAGTTGTGACACTAGATCCGAGAGGTTATGCAATGATTTTAATACTAAATGTGACTTTGCCTATTAAAACATTTCAACTTGTCAGCCACATCTTACCTGCTGAAGCTTTTCATGATCCAAAAGGAATTCTGATCGTTTCCAGTCATTATGAGGTGCAATCGATGCCCCCACAGGAGGTGCAGTTAAATATCCAACTTTAAGGTGTGGTAATGGTAGCTGTGAAAATTGAGTTCTGTCTAAGTTAGTATTTAAATGAATGATTCCATCAACTAACACTCCATTGGCATAGTAATGAAACAGCAATAACGGATGACACATATCAATTCAAGTAGAAGACATAGTTGACTTCTAATAAAAAGTAGGTTGACTCACTATAAGTACTACTTAAGGGGGTGAAATCCAATACAACGGCATGGTTACTTATTGTGAAACAAAATTCAGAAAGCTTGATAGAGCAAATTTTTTTAGGTCATTTAAATGATAAATTGTGTTGCACATTGCAATGTTGATCCTGGTACACTAACATAATTTAGAATAATGTGTACTCACCATAGAACGCACCAACCGCAAGGCACTGCTATAAACCTGTTACACCAAATTAATAATAATAATGAGCTGATTGCATGATTAAAATTGGAGGAAGAAATTAACTAGATTAAAAATATTTCTAATCCAAAAAATGCATAAAGCCAATAAATATGTACAAGGCAAGACAAATAGACTGTGGCTTCTTACTGAATAATTTGGTTTCAATGCATGAGCAGCAGCAATGTATATTGCAGACTGGCTGTATAATTCATTTGGTGAAACTTCTTGAGCACTCACTGATCCCCCAGTTCTTAAAGTGTCCTCTGCTAATCCATACTGCAAAGGCATTAAGTGAGTCAGTTATATACTCTTCATACTATTACATGCATGCCAATACAAGACACCAAAGCATAATGTGTCACTGTGTAAAATGAAAAAGCAATATGACCAGAACAGTTCCAAGATTGTAAATTGCCCGATGGAAATCAAATTGCAACTGTATGGCTGCACGAAACTGCATCAAAATCAAAGAATATGGAAATGTCAAATGTGGAAGTGGAAATGAGTTAATACTCAGAGAACATAGCTGATGTAAAACACTTGTTTGTCAATTCCATCTGATTCCCTCAAATATTTTTGTTACCTTGCTGATAGCAGTTCTCACAATCTTTTGCTTTTCTCGAGCTGGAACAATGCCACTGAGTTCCTAAATTGGAAACCAATTTTTTAAACAAAAAAAAAGACAAAAACATTAATTGAGAATTTCCAATGTGGAAAATTATGAATTCTTCAACAGTATTAAATACAGAGTTTACAAAATAACTCTCAAGGTATAGGGAAATGTATTCTGAAGAAGAGAAGAGAGTTGGGTAAGATTAGCAAAAAAAACAAAGGGAACAGGTACATATGGCTGTTCCAATGGTTAGAAGGTTTTATCCCATTCTTTTTTTTAATCTGTAGAAGCTTTTGAGATAATCTTGCCCGTGTCATGCTTTTTTTGCCAAAATTTACATTAGAGGTTCCAAATCCAAATAAAAGAGGGGGAAAGATATTAGACCATCCACAGCCAAATTAAAATTAAGTTTAATCTTTTCTGACATGGATTAATGATTCAATTGTGCTAATGCTAGGTCATTACCTAAGTATTGCAGCACAGGGATGCTTGAGTACAGCACTGAATGAGATAGAAGTGCTATACCATGTTTCAGTTTAGATTAAAAATTATAATACTTGAAAAGTTATTTATGACTGCACGTTTGAATGAGATTTATTCACAAGAGCCCAAAGTGCTTTTGGTATAAAGAAATCTTTTAGGTGAAGTAAAAAGATCGAGGTCTTGCAGAAAGATGAAAATGGCCTTTTGAAGAGCATTTTATTTAATGAAGCTTCTCTTAACTTAAAGTTCTATTTTGATTCCTAGCAATATACATGCATATCAATGAGGGGGGAGAACCCAAACATGCAGTTAGAAGCATGTAACCATAAAAATACACTTTTCCTTTTAATTGTAGTTAGTGTATAGAAGTGAAATGCTTGAATACTGGCGAGTTAAATATACCTGAAGAGCAAGTCCCCAGTTATTGAGCGCCTGTAATAGATTCCATGAGTCAGTAACAAGGGCTCAATATGCAATGACCATGCTTGTGAAGAAAATCAAAAGTGTTTGAACAGAAAGTGTACAGAGTAAAGCAAATATTTATCTAAGGAAACAAGAAAGGCTGTTTCAAAATCATGTTCCCACATTATAAGAAAATGCAAGACAAACTTTTACAAATTAATTGAGAAGAACCTGAGGACTGTTCCAGTTAAGTTGAACTGCTTTTTCATAGTTCCGTGTTGCCTGGGGGAAAAAAAAGGTTAAATTCAACAAAAAATAGAGTGTGTGATGATCTCTATCAACCAACACTTGACAACTATAACCAAAAATGTGAAAATTTCTTCCATTCAAGTTCAGTATGAATTCAATTCTTTATAAAGCACTATCCAAAATATGCATGAAACCATTAATAAAAGGCAGCATTTATTTTTACTGACCAGCTTCCATAGCTCTTCAGCTTCCTTTGTGCGGCCACGCATCTTTGCCCGATCAGAAATTGCTATAGCCCAATTGTAGAAAGCCTGAATACAATCAAATGTAGGGGGGGGAAAAATAAAAAGTAAAGACTCTCATTTTGTGTATAAAAACACAAACATACTTAAATCCAAATAGGAATTATTTTGAGCTTTCCAACTATATCAATAGACTTTGGCGAGGAGACTACTCAAGTATCATCACAATATGGACAGAATTTTCCTACAGATAGATTGGCTATCAATACTGAAGTGATTGCAAGATAGCAGAGGTGACTACTTCCCCCAAGGTAAGGATACTTATATTTGGAAAAGCATGCCTGGTATAAAATGTAGCTAATACAACAGAATTGTGGGATAACATGGTAACAAATTATGTATAATGTACCCCAATGCTAGAAGGCTCCTTGCTATGTGAAGATATGGGGGAGAGTCATTGTACGCAGCCTTACCCTTGCTTATGCAAAGAGATTGTTTCCGAATTCAAACTCATGACCAATTGGTCACCAAGGCACAACTTTAACGTTGCTTATGTATGAACAACAAAACTTTTCTTTCTTTAACAAGGAGCTCAAAGGGTGATACTAAACACAGATCTAGGAGTGTAGAATAGATAACACTGCAGAACTTTGAGGGTCTGCACCACTCAATGCCAAAAGGTCCTAATTTCCTCTAACAAATGGAAAGATGATCTCCCTCTGATCTCTCTCTCAGCCACCCCTCTTATTTATAGACAACATGCCTTATTTAAACTATTTCAGCACACTAACCTAATCAATTGACTCATTAATGTAACTAATTGACTCGTTAATGTAACTAATAATTACTAAGTACTAACTATTGGGTAGCTATCAATACTCCCCACCCCTATTAAACATTCACCTTGTCCTCGAGGTGGACAGCTTGTGGCAGCTGAAAGAAAGCCCACATCATTGTTCCAGTTGTTTGAAGCATCATGAACAAGTCAACCAGACCACTGCATCCCAAAATTAACTTTCACTTCTCCTGTGTCAAACACAAATATGTGAGCACTCCCATGCTTCCCTAGTGCTCTGTTTTCTTCTGTATTTTTAGCCATGAAACAGAGCATCATCACCACTGCTATAGTTGTAATGAGATCTCCCGGCTCCCTGGTGAACTGCACTGCTGCACATGATGGAAGTTCCTGGGTTGTAATATGACAACTTTTGTCTTGGTACTCACTGTCCTTAGTGGTTTGGGTTTGGCCCATTAAATTCAGAAATTTATTTTCTCCTGCTTTGTCGGTCACTCTCCCTTCGTCGTCCTTTCCTTGTGAAGACCTTGATCCAGAGGTTTTGATGATGGCAGCTTGGTTAATATGTTATACCTTGTTTCAGGTCTATCTGTGGTTATCATGTCGTTGTTCTGGAATTAACAGACAGTGCCTTTCTCCACCATTGTCTCTATTTATAGAGTAACATCAACCAACTTACGAGTGTCACAATCAAACCGTGGAGGCTGGGTCAGCCCACATGGGAGACCAGAGATCCATCTTAGACAGTGACCATCCCGCTCCATGGAAGAACACAAATCTGGTGGCTTTTGTGGCAATATCTTGACTGGACAACCTGAGATACCAAGTTTTGTAGCCATGCCAGACCAGTGCTTCATATTCACCCACTATGGTCAACCCCTCCATGTCCCCAACTACCACTTTCTCAGATAACCTGCAGCTCTTCTCCTTTTGGGGCTTGTAACTCACTGGCGAAATTTGATTTACCTTCAATCAATCTCTGCCTCAATCAATCTGTGTATTTTTCACCCTCAATTTTTTCAAATCCTGCCTCATTATGATGTTCTCTCCTATCTTTTGGACTGAAGCATTGTTTTTTTTCCTTCAAACTTCTCTTGTTTCTTCATGTACAGGAAGCAGTCCTTTACTCCTTTGCTCCCATCCTCTGATGATATTAGTTCAGATTTTATCTTTGTTTCTGCTTCCACCATATCAGTGGTCCCTCCATCCTTTAAGACTTTCTCTTTCCCTCTATTTTTATGCTCCTAAGATTCTCCTCCATCTTTCAAGACTTCACATCCCCTCTGTTTTCTTCCTTCCAAGGACCTTTACCTTCTCTTCTGTATTTTTTCACCAACAATTCTCATTCTTCCTTGAGTTCCCTACTGAAAGTCTGAAACTTTCTATCTCTATCCTCATTTCTTCAAGAATGTTAAGAAAGTGTTTCTTCATTCTTGACAAACTTGAAGAGCCCCTAGATCCTCCCATCTACACTACCCATAGCTTGAAGATCAGAGCTCTCATATTCATATCAGTTGAAAGAAACCCAGTATCTTACTGCAAAGAATAGGGAAGAAAGAACTCCCCAATTTATAGACTAGAAAATACACACTACAGAACTTTGAGGATCTGGTGATCTGCAGCTCCCTATGCCACCAAATTGCCCCAATTTCCTCTCACAAATGATAATATGATCTCTCTCTCAACCTCCCCTCTCATTTATAGGCAGCCTGCCTTGTTTGAACTATTTCAACCCACCAACCTAACTAACTAACTAACTAATTGGTTTCTATCACTGACTCAGTACAGTTCTGTTAGATATTCGGTCCATACATTACCAGTTAGTTGGAACTTAGAACAGACTCAATAAATTTATCAACAATTAGTTAGATTAGAACAGTGGATTGTGTATCTAAAGAATAGGTGGGCAATAAATAAGTGGGTCTCTTGAATACCACAGAATGAGAGAGACAGAATGTTTAATAGCTCAGGTTCACATTTTTAATAAGTCGGAATGTTTGATGTGCAATAAATAAGCGGTTCTCTTGTTAGTCAAGTTCACATTTTTAATTAACCAAAAGGACTGAAACTCAATCAATAAGTTACTGAGCTTAAGAATTTTACTACTTGGCTCAGCTTGTTAATAGCTCATATAATATTAACTTCTTCAGATGTGTGTGCATTCCCATTTAAACTTTATACTGAGTCTCATTCAAGGCTCAGGCTCATTTAGCCTTGACTGCTCTTACCCAAGCCCAAGTATTCCAATGTTGAACTCATTTACACCCTATCCAGATCCTAGCTAAAAATTTGCTACCCATTCATCTAAAACATCATAAAGAAGTATATCCTTACGTACATCATGCAGTGTGGGACAAAGACGAGTGGCCTCATCATACTTCTTACAAGCCTCCTCAAGCAAAGCATCTTTAGAGGGTGAAGTGGAATCTGGGCTAACATTATCTGCACTTTCCTGCATGCCAAAAAAGATTGAATGGACAGTTTATGTAAAGCTTGAACCAAGTATAGCATAATTACAATTTAAACAGATAGAAATATAGCTTGGAAAGTTTACATGAGAAGGGATAAAGAGCAAACTGAGACTTAGTAGACTTGAATTATGAGTGTTTGTGTAGTAGTTGTGTCTTTAGGCAGTTATTTAGGTTGCTATGGATCTGAATTATTATTTTTCTGTATTATTTCTGTCTTTATGTAGGGATGACAATTAGTGTGTGATGCATTATAAGTATGGGGCTTGGGGGTGGTTATTCATTGGGTAGTTTTAGTAATTGCTAAAAGCAGAAGGAGGAGAGTCTGGTTAGGGCTCAGGGGGAACCTTGTGTTGTCTATGTCTTGTACTGTAATTCTGACCAAAAGACCATATTGTTTCCAGTAATAAATACAAAATTCAGTGTGCTTACTCGACTTTAACACAAACCAATAGTATTTCTGTTTGTAATGGATATACAAGGAATTTTATTTCATAAAATAATATGAAGTTGTAATCCCATTACATCAGAAAATGCACAATACATATTTCCGCCAGATAAATGCTACAGAAACAAAGTGAGAAAGTTGTTCAGACCTGGAGTACCAATGCCCAATTGTACAATGCATCATAATCTTCAGGGTTCCTCTCAATTGCAGTAGCATATCTAGAAAATCCAAATAAGAAGTTACAAGTTTGAATAAATATCAACAATGGCAGGACCCTGCCATTGAGCTCCTACTAATCGCAAAAGATTACAATGCAGACTGCAGTTTTACAAGAAGTTTTTGGTGCGGATAATTCCCAGTAGCAAATAAAAGTAGTCATGTTACCTCCTGGCAGCGAATGTAAGAATCCTCTGTCGGGACCGGCCTTCCTCGTCGACACCTACAACGCTGTTTATCAAATCCATTGCAGCGTTGTTCTGGTCTGCCTGCTGTTGCTGTTGTTCTGGGCTGAAAATTTCGAAACACTACAATGTAAGCTGCAGTTCATGCGTGCACAAGAGAAAGACACTCTCAAACCATTAAATCTAAACCACTTTGATTTACCATAGCTGTATAAAAAGGAATGCATTAACAGGAGCTAAAATTAGAACCATTTCTCAATTAAATATTTTACAAGCCATTTGCGATCTACAATTTTTGTGTTCTACTGTTCCGTAGTTGCATCAACAAGAAAAATTGAACGCATTGTCGTTTTTCATTTTCTTGATTCAGTTAGGAAAAAGAGCTATAACCTGTAGGGGGAGTTGCCATCTTCTCTCTCCGGTTCGGAATCGTTTTTCAATCCGTTCAGCAATTCTCTCATGGTGAACGTTCGGCTTCCTTCGTCTTTACGTAGCTGAGGAGTGGGAGAAGGATTGGCATACGTTTCATTGGAATGAATCGTCGTTTCCCTGAGATCTGCGTCGTTTACCGCTGGATCAGCTTCTGATCCCGATTTCGGCTCCAATTGTGCTTGCGTTTGCTCTGTTGGCACTGGCTCCGATTCTGGCTGCGGATTTGGTTCTGGTTCGGGCGTGGATTTCGATTTCGGCTCCAATTGTGGTTGTGTTTGCTCTGTTGGCACTGGTTCTGTTTCTGGCTGCGGCTCCGGGTCTTGCTCGTGTCCGTTTTGCGATTCCGGTTCGGGCATTTCGGAGTGTTAGGATTTTAGAGAGAGTGAAACGGAGGATTGTGGACAGAGGAGAGCTTTGCTCCGATCCGAGTCGAGGAGAAGGGAACTGCGAGTACTGCAGGAAGGAGAAACGGTAAATGGAGAGCACCACTTTTAATTAGTACAGTTTTCTTCTTTTTTTTTAAATCAGTTATTAATTATTAAGGTAGGAAAACAAGGAAGAACTCTGTGACACAAAGATAGTAATAAATTACAACAAAAAAAATTGGACAGTAAGAATTTACTAAAAAAATAATTTAATTTATTTAAGGGTTCATTATACTTTTTGCTTATATTTCTTTTGGTCGATTATTTTGTTTTAGTTATTTCATTTTGGTATATTAAGGTTTAAAAGTTTTATTTTAATCTTTTATGTTTTTAAAAAATATATCATTTTAGTTCTTTCTTTAATTTTTTATTAGAAACATTAATTTATGTTAACTTTTAAATTTTAAAATGGTTTAATGTCACTTTTGGTTAATCATATTTCACAGTTATTTTGCTTTGGTATATTGTGTTTTACAAATTTTATTTTGATCCTTTATGTTTTTTAAATGTATCATTTTGATCTTTTTTTTGTCAATTTGTTGTTAAAAATGTTAATGTCAATTTTGGTCCAATGAAACACACTATTCGACCCATCCTTACATTGCTCGCCTTCGCCCAGCTTGATTGTAGATGTTAGATGAGAAATCCTTTACTTATCTGGGAAAGTCTTACTCGGAGGTCTCACAAAGAGTCGCATTGTGATTTTCTTGTTTATATGATTTTAGATCTTAGTTGATTGATGAGTTAGGAACATATTTTTGTCTTTCATCAAAGATAACTCTTGCTCCAATTTTTCCTACTTTTGTTTTCAATAGTTGTTAAAGGTTTTGATTTTTCAATGAGGAGTATAAGAATTTTCGGTGATTCCAACGAGATTATGTGTTGATATCGTTCAATTTGTGTGATGATGTATTTTTTACCTTTTCATATGGAAGAAGTTGGAGGAGATGATGATTGTTTTAGTTGTTTATTTTTTTAATAAAATAAAAAATAATAATGGTGGTTTTTAGTTATGTAAAGTTAATTATTTTAAAAGACTTAATGTCAATTTTGATTTATTATGTTTTACCGTTGTTTCACTTTGGTACATTAAGGGGGTGTATTGGATTGGGATTTTGAGAGAATATTTTGACAAAAACAATCTTGAAGATTTTAAAAGATTATGTGGGATTGTATTGATTTTGTGGGATTTTAAAAGATTTTTTTTAAAAGACTTTTTACAATCAGGATTCTTAACCCAAGATTTTAATGGATTTCTAACACAAATTTTTAAGATTTCAAAGTACTTTATGGATTTTTAAGATTTTGAAAGATTAATACATTTTAAACAAAAAAATAACGGAAGTTACAAAAGTGAATGAAAAAGATGATAAATAAATTATAATGTTTGAATAAAGAAAATAAAAACGATAGAAATTTTAAACCTTTTAATAACAAAGTCATTATTGCCTAAAAAAATAATAACAAAGTGATTCTCACTTCATGTTCGCCTAATTATTAGCATTTCTCCACATATCTGAATCTATATTAGTCCTCCATATATTAGCATCTTCTCGTTCCTGCTCTTGTGTTTGAACAATGGGTTCATGATCATTGTCTTCGTAATTTGGTAACACTGAAGATGAAGATGAAGACTCGTCAGTAGGTTCCACTGGAAATTCATCAGAACGACATTCTTTGCGAAGAAAATTATGAAGTGCTGCACATGCCAACACAAGCTCTGCTTGTGTTTTAAATAGAAATGGAGGTGCTGACTTAAAAATTGTGAACCGCGATTTAAAAATACCAAATATCCTCTCAATCACATTCCTTAAGGATGCATGCCGAAGATTAAATAATTCCTTTTAATTTTCAGGGTCATTACCGTGACCTGCAAAATCTTGTAGATGATATCGTACACCTCGATATGGGGCTAAAAATTTGCGTCGATTAGGAAATCCACAATCCACCAGATAATACTTACCTTGGGGCACTTTAAGTCCATTCTTCCTTGCCAAAGCATCACTTAACACCTTGGAATCATGTGCTGAACCCTCTCACCCGCTAAGAACGTACATGAATTCCAAATCAAAGTTACAAGCAGCTAATACATTTTGTGATATATTTCCATGACGATCACGATAACTGCTTACATCTCGTCCTTTTACTGATGCGGGAATATGTGTACCATCAATAGCTCCAATGCAATCCTAAAGTGTGTCTATCAATAATCATAAATATTATTATAATAATCACAATTATAATTATAATTTTGTTATAATTAGATAATGATCACATACCTTAAAATAAGGATAAAACCTTGTGCTTTCCCTTATTTTTGCAGGCTCAGTTGAGCCTGGTCTAACCATTAAATCAGGTGCTAATGAGTTCAGAGCTTTCAAAATCTTGTGAAAATTTTCACTTGTAGCAAATTGTGATCGGCCAAATGTATTGCGGATTACACAATATCGAGTGTTCTGGCCGACAATCTGTAGGAATGATGCAAGCATTTCTTCAACACAAATAAATCTTGTATCCTCCAAAGGTGTTTTTTCTCTTATAATCGTGCACAACTTTCGAAATACATCAGGATCATCCTATATACTTGTCGAAAGATTGCAGGATCATCGTTTAATGCTTTGTGCACAATTTTTAATTTAATCCTTTATGTTTTCAAAATG
Source organism: Glycine max (assembly GCF_000004515.6). Taxonomy (NCBI): domain Eukaryota; kingdom Viridiplantae; phylum Streptophyta; class Magnoliopsida; order Fabales; family Fabaceae; genus Glycine; species Glycine max. The sequence goes on from NC_038256.2 coordinate 45,263,872, forward strand.
TATCATTTTGAATTAAAAAAAAATAATCAAAATGATACATTTTAAAAATATAAATAACTATAATAAAACTTTTAAAACTTAAAATAACAAAACAAAATATAATGAATCAAAAGTGACAAATCTTATACTTTTTTACGTAAATATTTTTCAAATTTAGTTATTCTATAAACAAAATTTTTAACTTTTGTTGTCACTTTATTTTTTATTCTTTGTTAATAACTTTAGTCTTTAACATTAATCAAGAATTATTTTAATAATCTAATTATTTGTCACATCATCAAAGAACCTAAAAATTACATGTAGATTTTTTTACACCCATGTAATTTTTTTTTGTTTACATACATTTTTTGTCCTTGTAATTTATTGTTTTTTTGCTTTTAGTCCTTACAAAATGATTTTTGTCTTTAGTTCTTGCAAATTATGTTTCTTTTAGTTTTAGTCCTTGAAATACTTTAGATAATGCTTTGAACAGTAAAAAAAAAATGTTATCTAAAACTCACAAGGACGAAAAACAAAAATAAATATAATTTGTAAGGACTAAAAATAAAAATAAAAACAATTTTACGAGGACTAAAAGCAAAAAAATATTAAATTGTAATAATTAAAAAATATTTGAACATTTTTTTATTTGTCACATTATCAAAGAATCTAACAAGACAAATGTAATTATTTTATATAAATTGTAATTTTTAATTTATTATCAGTTAGTCTCGGTGTATAAATCACTACTTTTTTCAACCAATGTTAGTATCATTGACTAACTAATGCCATAATAATCATTGACAATTTAAAAACTTAATATGTCATCAACAAATTTAATGAGACACATGGGTAATTTTTTAAATAAATTATATTTTTAATCTTCCACAACTAATCTAACGTGATTAATTGGTGTAAATATATAAATAACTACTTTCTTCAACAAACATCGCTATTTTTTTTTTTCTGTCTAAACAACATGTATCATCTACTTAAGGCAATCATGTTTGAGTCAAATAGAATCACTAAAGGCGACAAAGGCTCTCCCTCCAAGTATATATATAATACAATTGTGTGCCTAAGACTCGAACCAAAAACCTCTGATTAAGCTGGAACAACCTCACGTAAGTTGATCCATGTGCTTAGTGGTTAATGAACATCCCTATTAGCATTAACTAACCAAGGCCCTGTTCAGGGTGATTTATCGTTTTTAGTTTAAAAAAATTTAAAAATCAAAATCAATTTTAGTTTTTGAGTTTTGAATTTAGATATATTCTTTGTTTTTACTTTTTTTTAAAAATGTTACAAATTAAAGATAAATAAAATGAATCACCTGTTTTATCTTATCTCGCTCTACTTTGAAATAATGATGATGGCAGAGGTAGTAGGGTGAGCTTGACAGTGGTGATAATGGTGACAATAGTGGTAGTATCGATGATAATGGTGGTGGGGGTGGAATAGTGGCGACGATAATGGTGATATAATGATGGGCATAGTAGTAGCAGTGAAACGGTGATGACTCTGTTTGAAAATTCAAATTGACCCGACTAATCAAATCGATTCGACCGTAACCCTGAGGTCTAGCTAGGTCAAGTTGCTTATCAAATCAACCATGTATTGAACATGGTGCAACCCGGTACGACTTGATAGGATTTGTAGTTAAATCGTTGACCCAAGTCAAGTCACGCCTAAGGGAGGACGCAAGGCCATGCAGGTTAATTAAAGTTGGGTGTAAAGTTTTTATTTTTTTCATAAATATCAGGTCATGCAGGTCAGTTAGTGACACACTGGTTCGATCATTGACCCAACAGTCCAATGCCTTGACAAGGTAAATTGCTAGTTCATTCTTTAAAATCATGGGTGGTGTTAGGGTGGAATATTAGCAATGGTGGTGACAACGGTAATGGAGGCATCAAAAATGGTGGCAGTAATAGCGGTGTAATGGTCACGACGATGATGTGGTGGTGGTGGTGAATAGGGCAAAGTCAAGTTGCAGTGGTAGTGACGATGGTGGTGGAATGGTGGAAGCGATAATGGTGGTGGTGGCACAACGAGGTGTGATAGTGGTGACAATGACAGTAACAGTGGTGGTTGTGGTGGAATGGTGGCAGCGGAGAATGTACTTTTCAAAGCTAAAATCCAAATTTCCAAAAAAAAAATAATCTTGGATTTGATAATGAATGTATAATTGTTTTGAATTTGAGTTAAAAAGTAATTCAAATCCATTTTTGCCAAATGTGTTTTATTTTCGAAAATAAAAAACTCACAATCACCCTAAATGAGACCTAATGTTATCATTATAATTTTGTTGCCAACGTTTTTTAGTTGTTCTAGTACAATTCGAAATTTGATTTATATATTTGTTAGGAACAAGAAAAATATTGATTTTAATCAAATTTTAATCTTTACACTTTTTGATAAACGCCATAAACTATAATTCAAGAAAGTAAGATTAAAAATTGATAAAAAGATAATTATAAATTTTAAAAGAAAAATATATACTCCTCGAAGACTTTGCAAGTAGAATGATTATCTACTCAAATATATCATGGTTTTGCTATTTAAACCTTCCCTTTCCTTTAGAAGGAGTGTACTTAATAAATGAGACTATAAATGGCAAAAGACCATGTGTCAACCTTATAAGACTCAACTCTTCTTGAGCCCAAAGCCCAAATGTCACAAAAGAATAAATATCAATGCAATTAAATCCTAATTTTGGAGACAATGGTCACAAGGTAATTACTTAAGGCAACTCATTATTTGTTTTAGTGCATCCAAACAAATAATGAGATGTGTTAAATAATTACCTTGGTCATAAACAATAGAAGCATGGACATAAGGCCCATGTGATAGTGGTGGTGATAGTGACGATGTAATAATGACAAGGTGTGGTGATGGTAGCGATGACGGTAGTGGTTGTAGTGGAATGGTGGCGGTTAAGGCAACAATGATGGGATGGTAGCAGTGGCAATAATGGTGATGATAATTATGGTGGTGAAGGTTAGAATGTGTTTTTTAAAACTAAAATTTCAATTAACAATTTTTTTTACTTTGATAATAAATATAAAATTATTTTAAATTTGAGTTAAAAATCAATTTAACTCCATTTTTATTAAATGTGTTTTATTTTAAAAATTACATTCAAAAATAAAAAATTATAAACTTTAGTTCAGAATTAGATTTAGTTACTTTCAATCAATTTTAATCTCTATACTTTTTGATAAACACCATAAACTATAATTCAAGAAAGCAAGATTAAAAACTGATAACAAGCTAATTAAAAATTAAAAGAGAAAAATATATACCCCTCGAAGACTTTGCAAGTAGAATGATTATCTACTCAAATATGTCATGGTTTTGCTTTTTACACCTTCCTCCTCTTTTAGAAGGGGTGTACTTAATAAATGAGAGTGTAAATAAATGGCAAAAGATCATATGTCGACCTAATATGACTCAACTCCTCTCCGTCCAAATGCCACAAAAGAATAAAAATCAATACAATTAAATCTTAATTTTGGAGACAATGGACACAAGGTAATTATTTAATCCAATCCATAATACACTTGGGATACAAGTAAATAATGAGGTGCATTAAATAATTACCTTGGTCACAAACAATAAAAGCATGAACATAAGGCCCCCATGTTATTAACAATTCCTTTTTCCTGTTCTTACCCCAACTTTTTATGAAACTCCCATTCTATCCCTGTCTTCACACCCCTCTCTTTACTCTCGAGGCATCTAGACACCTCCTCAGCCCCATCTCCTCGTCTTCTTCAAACATCTTCTCACTTTTTTCTTCTACAAAGCATTGTTCATCTTTGTCATCCATTATCTTTTTCATGAGTTTTTGCTCCTCTATTGCTTCTTCTCCTAAAGCATTTTGTTTTTTTTTTTTCACATGCTGCTAATTTGATGACTAATTTTTGTTATATCAAGATTCATAATGGGATCCATTAAGTATTTTTGAAAAACGTTCAACAGATTTTATCAGAATAATTCAAAAAGCTGGATTGTGCGAAAATAAAAAAAAATGGGGTGTCAATAGTATGGACCAAGCCGAGGGAACAAAGCACGGTAGCAGGCACGTGATTTCATATATTCTAATGCCCCCATTCAATTTGCCTCCCCAACAAGTGTGGTGTGCGGGACACTTGATGAGGAATAAAATTATTGCATGAAGCACGACGAATCCGTGTCATAATTTAATAACCAAACATTTAATGGCACCTAGTTTAATAATTAAACCAACCAACAATTAATTTTAAAATTTTATGGGCTTAATTTGTCTCACGAGGCTTTTATTTCAATAGTTGGATAAGTGAATTCGGAAATAACTTGCTTTAGCCCTTCTCTTTGTTATTTTTGTAGGGACTAGTAGAGAGCATTTTCTGTTCACGTGTTGCCATTCAGGATATCGGAATTGAGCACAATAGTTAGTTGTGTTGTGGGTGTAGTTCCCTTTGCTTGAGGTTAAGCGTGAAGAGCATAACTACTTCACAATTTATACGATAGTCTCTCGGGATTTAATGCTTGCTCAATTGCTTGTTCTAGTCGATCAAAACCAGCTCCATCTCCTTCTTTTTGCTGATTTAATATAGATCATGCGTATCTTTCACGAAATAATTTTGTTTGAATATTGTGTGATTATTATAAGTGACAAACTCTTTCTTTGAATATTTAACGCATAATTCGAATTTAAAATCTCTTGGTTAAGTTAGAATAATCTTATTTGGTGGTCTTTTGTTTCTGACTTAAGTATTGTTTATCCTGCTAAAGAATCAAACTCTCATTAATCTAAAATTTGTATCCAAGAGTATTCTAAACACGTTTAGCAAATTTAAAATAATATCATTGACATTCAAAATAAACGGATACGTCTGAAATTTGTAATGGAAATTATAACTTTTTTTACTGAAAAATTAGTAACTTAAACATGCATTTTAATCACGTTTAACAATTTGAAACTAAAATTATCAACATTTAAAATAAACGGACACACTACCTTCTCCGAGACCCTTTGTTGACTGCAGCTACCACTCCACTTTCGTAGTCTCTTTTAATTTGTTTTTTTGGTAGAAATTAAAGATATCCTTTATCAATTATATGGCCACTTGCCTCATATTTTATTAATACGAGATTTTGTCAATGGAAATTTCAGCACGAAAGCGAACAATAATCTACAGATGAATGAACAGTAATAAAGGTGTCCCCCTCTATTTTCATAAGGAACACTTTTCAAACATACCATAAAAAGAAAATGTTTGAACCTTTGGCAACCAAAAGCAGAAACAATTTTATGAAAAGAAATAAACTTTACAATGCAATCATCATGAGAACTTAGGTCTAAATCATTTTGTCATTGTCATCTGCCGTGGAAGAAAACCTCATTCCCAATGACTGTTATTGTCGTCGTGAGTTCCCCTCCATGCTGCTAGAAGCCACCAAGGAGGTCCTACTCAGTATCTTTGGCGCCATCCTCAACCTCATTGTTCAGATTGGTGGAGGATGGAGAGAGAAATGGCTGGGAAGAAAAAAGATTACATGTGGAGAATAATGTAGCCTACAACTATAAGGATAAGATAAATCTAAAAAGTTAACAAAATTTCTTCATCATGAATCACTTAAAAGATTTTTCCACTATAGTTTGACCGCCCAATTTGAATTATTATTATTATCATAGAAATAAAAAGACACTCGCATTTAGACACATTATACAAATGTGTCATTTGCAACTGTTTTTTTTAAAAAAAAAACTTTTGATGCATATTATATCTGCATAAGTAGTGACAAATGTGTACTCTATTTTTCAAATACATAGCTGGAAAATGAGAGAAATAAAGAAAATAAAAATAAAAGAAGAAAGAAGAATGATGAAAATAATATATGATATGATGAAGAAGAAAGGGAAAAATAGAATAAATAAATAAATAAAAATGAGATCAACAAAATATAATATATATATATATATATTATTTTTCAAAATGCATCCGAGTAATAATCGAAAGCTGAAAAATTAACTTTATCTTAGTTCACGTATAATGACCTACTTTAATCATCCTAACAGTATGATTAACTTTTATCTTAGTTCACGTATAATGACCTACTTTAATTTTAAATCCTATAGAATATTTTCTTTTCTTTACGTAAGCTCTCATGGTTGCTTCCATTACAATTAATGGACAATTTGGATACAACTTTTTCCCCTCTCTAAATGTCGATTTCTTAAATAATTTTTTTTTTAAATGTCATTCTATATTTGTTTAAAAATTCAGAATGCAAAATAATTCACAGCCATAGTCAACTTAGTTCTTCATTTCATCCTAGAATGAGAATGCCCTGTAACTTGCCAGAGTGGGAATCTCCATTTCTCACCCTCCGAGAGAGTAACGTATGCGAGGACTGCCTCAGCAATTGGAGTGTGCCCAAAAGTGGCGCCTCCATATCCCAATACACAATTTTATACTTTTCTTACGGTATATATTTTTATTCATTTTTTTATATTTTATAAAGAAAACATTAAAATGATAAATATTCAATATTAAAAACAGAAAATATGTTTCTGAAGATTTAGAATATTATTTTATTCCGATTGATTTTTGTTTCTTATATTTCACGACTAAAATCATTACCAAACGGTTTGGAGAATCGTTAATTAGTATAAAAGTCTTTCTTGTATCTTAATTGTGACATTAAAAAAGGTTGATTCTAACTATTTAATAATACCATGCATAATGTTAGGTCGTGTAGAAGAATAGAAACAGTACACATGGATCACACTGGTCATGAAAAGCCAAACCGCTAACAACCACATGCCCAAATTATTGACTAAGTTTCAATTAGAATAGTAACAGTGTAACACCACACCTTGGCTAGTGACAGAACTTCACCTCTTGTTTTAATGTCCATGCTTGTGATTTGCACAATAAAAAGAAGAAACTCAGCTAGGGAACATATGCAATGCATCGCAATTCGCAATATAGTAATTAAAAAAGTCAACATTTGTACTCAACGAAGAAGTCGCCAATGAAGGGACGAAACCTCATAGTAGTATCTTCCTTAGCATTGGAAAGGCAAAATCTTAACTAGGTGAAGGGAAATGAAATTGAAGGACCATGATTTCTGTGCATGTTGTTAAATTCTTGTGCTGACATGAGTCTAAGTTGTTTTGTTTCTTTGGAAGGTCTACCAAATTCTTCAAAAGGAGTCATCACATCAAGTCCATTCGGTAGAATAAAAAAATGTAAACGAATTAAAATAAAATATAAAAATATGAATCTCACTTGATTATTTTATATTCTTTTTCTCTACAAACAAAAACCAGCAATAGCATATAAGAGTATATTACTAAATTGGAGCCACATTTACATGCCATGCACCTCATTAAGCGAGACACGTATGGTTTGTGCTTTCGTGGAGTTCCCACGCAAGCCTTGTACTGTAATCGATCATGTGGGGGTGGTTTGACTTATGCTCTATCAAATTAAAAGATCTGCAAAAACAGTTTGCTGGTATGCTCTCGTTGACCTTTGCTTCTTTAAAACCCTCATTCCCCTCTCAATTAATGCTCCCACGATTCAGATATAAACTCCTTGGCCTATTCCACACACATATATATGCTCCTCCCAGTCACTTTCCTCAAAATTAAACATAAGGTTAATTGCAATTTTTTGTCTCCAAAATTTTACAATGTCATGAATTTTGTCTCTTAATTTACAAAACATTGCAGATTTTTCTGACATAAAAAATTGTCAGAGCATATTAATGAGAAGTTCGTCAAAAAGTTGTCTTAATTGTGATAATTTTTTTTAGTCAAGGCAAAATTCTGTGATGTTTTGTAAATGGGAGCGCAAAGTTCCCTAAAAAAATTTGGGAACAAAATTTGTGACATCATGAATGATGACGGATTTAGAATTTTTTTTAATGAAAAAAATAATAATTTAGGGTCAATTATATTTTTGGTCTTAATTTTTTTTCAAATTTAACTTCTAAACAATTTTTTAGTACTTTTGTTATCTATATTTTTTTTTTGTTAACAAGAAATAGTTATATGAGGACGTGACGTACAATAATTAACATTGTTACTCTGAAAGTAAAACTATTAACATAATAGATTTATAAAAACCAAAAAGTTAAAAAAATTATTTAAAAACTACATGCAAGTGAAATTTACAAAAATTTTAGAATGAAAGACATAATTAGTTTAACCCAATAGTTTATAATATTATACATAATATCATGACTAAATAAATTTAAATTATTTAAGTTTTTATAAATTATAATTGTTCTTCACGTAATTTCATATTTTGGAAATATTTTATAATTTTTTCATTGTAAATATTATAAAAATAAAGAGAATAAAGTAGTGAAATTCGTGTCAATTTATCATTTTTTTCCCTTATATCATTTAAAAATGATTATCTTATATGAGTAATATTTATTTTTTGGGAGATAATTTTTTTATTACACATATATAAATTAAAAAAAAGTTGTGGAGATAAAAATGTAATTAAATTTAAACAAAATTTAATTTATATGCACTTTTAATTGTTTTATATATACATAGTTTTAATATGGATTCACTTCATTATATAGAGAGGGAAAGCATATACTGTTGTCCCGTTCATAGTTGTCATTGGACAAAATTATCTTTTATAAAAAAAAAAACATGTGACCTCATTCCAAAGTAAAAGGCATTCACTGTATTTATATTTGTCTTATTCATTAGGGCAAATTCTTATCAAACGTTTGTGAAAAATGTTTTACACTAACGGTAAATGTAAATTGAACTCAATTAAATTAGACAGAAAAAAATATTTAACCCCCCTAATTTTTACTTTTTTTTTCAAACAGATTCCGTAAATTTTAGTTTTATCTTAATTGATCCTTAAACTTTATTCCCATTTGCAAATAAACCCCATATTAAACATTAATTTTGTTCTAATTCCTTGATTTTACCATTTTTACAAAATAGACACATTTAACTTTAATTGCATTCTAATTAAATCTTAAAATTTATCTTTTTTTATAAACAATTCTTTCTATATAGTTAGAGTTAAATAAGACCTCTCATATTCAGAAAAAAAAAACCCTCTCATTTGAACACCACTTGAAAGTTTAACTCTTTTTTTTTTTTTACAAATTCACATTATAATCTTGAATAACGATTTTTTTTTTGTTGTTAAAATTTTAACAACTTTTTGACTATGCTAGCTGCCTTGGAATTAACGAAGTACGAAGTCCACGTACATGCAGGAATCTCCATCTAAAGAAAAGGACGTATAATTAGTCCTAATCTATAAGATAGCTATAATTGTCCAGTGTGAAATAATATACTTATAAGCTTGTATTTGATATTCACATTACTCACGGATTAATCATATCTGCCTAAACACTTTGTGACAAAAACCTAAAGGGTTGATAAAATGGGTTGTGGATCCGATTCATCTAATTTGACAATAGTCATTCAGCCGTACAAAAACAGTTTGGATCAATTTGTTCAATTTTAAGAACTGGGCTGAAAATTACGAAAATGAACTAATAATTCATCAAAATTAAGAAAAACAATTAACTTAATTAATAGCATTAAATTTATTTTACATTTATATATTTTTCAAAATTACTCCTAACATTAATAAAACATATACTTTAATTCTTTATTCAAATATTTTTAGGATCTTATTAATCAGTACAAATAAAAAAATTATCTTTTTAACTAATATCCTTAAGGATATTGATTAAAAAATTAACAGTTGAAAATGTTAATGCAGGAACACATTAAAAAAACTACTCATTCCATCTCATTATAATTATTGTCTTATGTTATTTTATACGAACAATAAAAATATAATAAATAAATGAAAAAGATAATAATTTTATATAATTAATCTTATTATTATTTTTTTAATTTTTGTTGTCATCATCAATATATCATGGAACATAAAATAAAAAAGTAATTAATATTACATTGTAAAGTTAAAATGACAGTTATTTTAAATTTATTTTTTCTTGATGATTATATATAATGGGATGAGGGAACATAGGAGAACACATTTTTATACATTTCAATGAAAAAAATATATAGGAGAGCACCTTTGTCATATTTTTTAATTAGTTTTAGTTCTCTTAATCTCTCATCGTTTTAATTTTTATTTGGTAAGCATGTGAATAATCAAATTAAGATTCCCAAAATATTTTTATAGAAGACAAAGTTAGACTTTAAAATAAATAAGATATTAATGTTTGTGCTTACTATTTATTGAACTTAGAAAATGAGTCATAATTAAGGATATTTTTTGTAAAAAAATAATTAATGTACATTTTAAATTAAGTCTTATAAAGAAAATCAAGCCAAACTTATAAATCGAGTTTCATTAAAAAATGAAAGGAATAATAATTAATCTAGGTTGGCATGATAACACGTCTAACAAAAATATTTAAAAAATAAAATATTAAAAATAAGAGCCTAGCTATAATTTATATATGACTAATTCTAATCTTCAATTTGTGGTGTGAATAGTGCCTAGAGCCTAGACTTTAGTAATTGTGACCTCAAACTAAATACTTGATCTAAATCTAGAAAGGTCTAAAATTAGTAACTGATGTTAATTTGGAAAAAGAAATAATTAAAGACATGCATGCACAACTAACATTTTCTTTTATATCAACATCATCTGCCACTAGTTTCACGTATGAGAAATAAATTTGATAAAAGATACCCTATTCTCGTAATGTGATACAAGTGAGTTAGGTAGGAATAATTTTCGGCCTGTACCTAGATTTATTAATGTTATGAAGTAGCCATCACAAAAAATAAAATGCACAAACATAATTCTCAGGAATCAAATTTCCTAAAAATATTGAAAGAGGCGTGGCCAATTATATTCAAAAAGAGAAAATTGTTGTACATGTGAGTTAATATATTTACGAGTGAATGTATTTAACATTCGTGCTTTATTAATTAACGTAACCTTCTTGTAATAAATCACTTGCTGAGCATCTAGATTAATTAATTAGCAGAAAATTATTTTAACATAATCAGAATTTACAAGTTCGAATCTTCAAAATATTATCACATTAAATACTAAAAAAGGAATAATTTTATCATTTATAATGATATATGATTCTCTCAATTCAAATAGGATTATCTTGATTGAGGGTATCAGTGCTTTAGGAAGAAAGAAACTCTACATGGACTTCCTCTTGTAAGCGAAACAGTGTCCTTATCTGCGGCACGGATCACTTGTATTTTCAGATGTACGAACCAAAGTTGACAACAAATACGAAATCATGTCAATTAACTATTATATATATTATAAGTAATTAAACATGGTTATTAGGATATAAAATCGTGGAAACCAATAGAGTGTTCCTTAGTTGGAAAGCGTAATACTAATCATATGTAATGTTTTTTATAAGTAAGATCGTCTCCACATCAACTTATTTATATTTGAACAATTTGTGACTATTTACTAACTAAGACTGGAGAATAATATAAATCGGATTTGAGTAAATTAAGATAAAGTGCAGTGAATTTAAACTCTAATAAAGTCTAAAATACTAAAACGCTTTTTGATATTTTCTCAAGCAGTTAGCATGCCAAAACAGAATGGATTTAATAGCAGCACCAGGGTTGGATTTCACGAGCCTCACTAAATTATGTTATTTTCATATTTAAAACTATCGAATCCCATATAACGAAAGGTTTTGCTAAAAATTATTACAAGAAAACTAATTACACGATATTTAGAGAAAAAATAAATCAATTTTATTAATCATTTATTTAACCTTGTAAAAATGATGTATACATGACTTTTTTCCATGGTTTGGGCCATTTGTACATGATGTAGGTGAGAGCCTGAAATGGATAGTATAACTGCATAAGGATTTGTCACAGCAAAAACAAGGATCCGTTTGTGAAAGGGTGAAAAATGGGTTAAGGAGTCATTGTTTTCCACAATTGATGAGAGTCTACAAGCACAAAATCTCGAGAGGTGAAAGAAAGAGAAGCAGGCATAACACAAAAGCAGATAACTGTCAGCTTTACAAATAGGGAATGACCAAAAAATGTAGCGCTGCTATTTCGTTTGGATTCATATCACTATCGAAAGTTTTTTAACACTAAAATATATTGGCTTGTTTTGAGCACTCCGATTTTGCGACAAAATGTTGAGACAAACACTGTTCGCATGGCCAGCCAAAGCAGGTAACAAAATCTTCGAGCTTACGTACGTGTCTTCTCTCCTAGGGCATCTGTGCAATGTCCCCAACCATGAATAATTTAATTAATTATCAGGATGAACTGTTCATAAATTAAACTCATCGTGTTGACAAGTTAACATAATTCAAGTTTTTCAAAACAAAAAAAAAATCAATGAATGCCTTAAAACTAATATATATGATAATAGTATATATCCAAAATTAGATATGTTTTAACAGTTAAATTTGTTTAAAAATTGTCATTTAAAAAATTCTTTTGTCGGCAATAATTGATACTACAAACAAGAGTGTTTAGGCAATTATATGTGAAATTTACTGATAAAATTGAATGCGTATTCAGACAGTGTGGTGGAAAACAGTACTGTGAGGGGATAGAAAGTCTCTACATCTGCTTCACAGTTAAATGCATATGTTTAGTAATAGTTGCAAGAAATTCTCAAATTCGATATAATGAAAAAAGATTTAAGTTTAAGTCTAATTCAAAGTGGGTACTTAGTATACATATGCAATAAACAACTCAATATTCTATCATTTATATATGTCATTGGGGATTATCCTAATTGTCTATAAATAATTACTAATTTCATTTTGGTGTTTGACTTTTATATATTTTTTAGAAATTTAAACTTACTCATGTATTTTAAATTTTACCTAAATTAATTATACTTATTATTATTATTTCAACAACTTATTTTTTTTATCAATTTTTAATTTATTTTTTAAATTTTAATGAAATTTAAAAATATTTATATGATGCAAAGATATTTACTAGTTACACAAGTTATTTACTATAAAGTCAGAGGTAGTGGCTCATTTATTTGCACTTTTTCTTCACATCATTATTTTTTTTGTAATAAATACTTTAAAAATCATATTTGGAATAATTTTATTTGATTAACCGTGTAAAAATATTCATATATTGTGAATGTAAGAAAACTGAAGTAAAAAAGATAATTGTCTATTATCATCCAACATAAAAAAAAAGGTTAATAATATGCTTGATGCGCAGATTGTATATTAGAAGTTTAGAACTTTGTTTCAGCTTTTTTTTAAAAGAAAAAAATAGAAGAAAAATTGTGTTTGATTAAAAAATATGATAAATGAATTTTTATAATAACTATACAGGCTTTAAAAAAGAAAAGCAAAAGCTTAATTAGCGGCTAAAAATAATACGAACTTATATTTTTTAGAAAAATCTACGACCACATAGTTTCCTTTTCAAAGGGGGGAAAGAAGAAGAGAAAAAAGTAACTTCTTTATTTGTCGAAAGAATTCTATATGTTTATTCTTTGATTTTTCAAAACTTGGTTTACATTAGTCCTTCTATTTTAAATAAATGTTACGACTATATTTTGCTTGATATTTTGAGGGTCATAAATGAAAGCCGTCGGTGGCAAAGATTATAAAGTTTATAGTTTTTGTATCAAATTTAATGAATTTTCGTTTCAAATTAAATTAATTAGTTTTTCAATCGCATGAATATATAATTTGTATCATAAAATGGTAGTGATAGCGTTAGTACTTGACGAGAATGCATGCATAAATTGACCCCTTCTAGACAGATAAAAAATAAATTGACCTCTTCTAGAAAATAAAGACCTGAATCTGTTATACGTAGAACTTAAATAATTGATAATGAAAGATTAGCGCATTTCAAAATTATATGAGTTTGGCCGGGAGGGGGTACGGTGATGAAAATTATATGAGTTATAAATGTGAAAATGGTATAGTATGGGATGTTTTTTTTAGTTTATTTGTTATTAAGTTATATATAACTTAAAGCAAAACTAAATTCGTTAAACCATACACTATATTTCATATAAACAGCAAAACGTAATCCATACGGGAACATAATCATTCTTTGACATTAAAGTTGGGTAACTAGGTTTGACAGAGTCTTCGAAAGCATTGTGATTGACGAGTAATTGAGGACGGTTTTAAAATCGGTACCTAATAGCATGGGGCTCATGTGGCAGAGACAGATTGCATTAAATACACAATAGGTTTTGGTCCGAATTCAACTATTCATTAATTCGTTGAGAATAATCACGCAGTAATTAGGCTGGCCTTCTAAATTAACAATGTAATTAAACTGATCACTAAGCGGGTGAGCAAAGTGGGAAAAATGGTGCCGATAATTTCGTATGGGCAAGAAAGTGACTATGACTTGTTTCGTAGAATTAGACATTCTTGTTATATATACCACTTGAGTTGGATTGTCTACACTTCATCTAAAGCATAGAGATCAGAGTGGTGCAGGGGAAATTGCTTCTTCTCTTGGGGGGTTCAACAACCAACTACATTTTTTTTTCTTCTTGGCCAACAAATGCTGTTTAATAATGAACCATCAATTCATTTATCTGTTCTCTCTCTCTCTCTGGCTGCTTTTTTTTTTTCTTTTTCTCTTTGAGTTTTAGTAATTTAAGAGAGGTAATCCCACACGCTTTCATCAAACGAAACACAACCAAAGAAGGGTACTTTCGTTTCGTTCCGTCCACGAACCCACCCTTTAAGATACGATGTGCCAACATCGTATTCTGTTGTCTTTGCAAGTTTAGGAACCTTCTTTTGGCTCCTCATTTTCACTTGTCCGTTCATTCTTTCTAATGGCAATATTCTCCACTCTACTTTACTTGGCATACATACATCAACCATAAATAAATACACACACACTTTTTTTTTTTTTTTTTTTAATCTTCTTCACCGTTTCATCTCTTTGTTTCTGTGATCTGCATTGCATGCAAATGGGTGTGATGGGCAAGGCAAGATCCGTTGCGGCAATGGGTGGGAGAATATTGAACGAGGCAGTGAGCTTCGTTGCTTTCTGTGTTCTGGACCTTGTCGATTTTCTGTTATGTTTTGTTTTCAAAGCTGTGGACTTGTGGGTTGAGGCAGAGTTGAGACCCTGCTATTGCTCCTCCGCGAAGGAAGCAATCACGAGCAGTGGGAAGATCTTGGTTTCTGAGCAAGGTGGAGAATCCAAGATCGTTTCTCTTCTTAGCTCAACCAAGCTTCAGTTGGAGGACATCTCTGACACCCTCTACTCTCGACCCTCTTTGGTCTCGGAGGTCTCGAGGTTAACCATCAATGAGCTCAAGAGGTTCAAGCTGGAGGACCCCGTTTTGCAGTCCAAGAGAGGCACCAACTCGCGCTGTTCCACGTTCACTGTCAACACCACCATTGTAGAAATGCTTCAGGGAAAAATTGCAAGGCACCTTACTCATCCCATTCCTAGATGGTCCGACTGTGATTGCAAACTATGCACAAGTTGGATCTCCTCTTCTTCCTCTCCTCATAACGATAACACCAATGCCAAAGCCACTCTCTTTCTGAAGTCCCAATGCCCCACCACAGGTACCAAAATTTGTCATTAACTTTTTCTTTTTCTAAATTCAGGATATTCCGGCAAGAGCCAAGACTGACTAAAGAGGTATTAATATTCATTTAATAGAACATGTTTTTGCATTGGTATGGACGGGGAGATTAATCAATCAATTATGTGATTTCATCTTTTCAACTTATTTTAGTTACGCAACGTAGCATTTGTGAAGGTAAATATAATAGGATGAGCGATAGTTGTGGTATTATTAGTTAATGGGTGGAAAGAATTGAAGGTGACATGACATATAATGATGTAGATGAAGCGGGAGAGGATGTGGTGTTCATACATGGGTTCATTTCATCGTCATTATTTTGGAGCGAGACAGTGTTCCCGAACTTGTCGAAGTCGTGTTACCGATTATTTGCGGTTGATCTACTTGGGTTTGGGAGGAGTCCAAAGCCGAACTCGTCGCTGTACACATTAAGAGAGCATTTAGAGATGATAGAGAGGTCGGTGTTGGAGGCCCATAAAGTTAAGTCCTTTCACATTGTGGCACATTCCCTTGGTTGCATTCTCGCACTTGCCCTTGCCGTCAAACACCCTCAATCCGTCAAGTCCCTCACCTTGCTTGCTCCAGTAATAAATCATCTTCATCTTCATCTTCATCTTCATTTTTGTCTTAAGGGAATATTTATTTATTTATATGATTTCATTTTGAACAGCCCTTCTATCCGGTGCCAAAGGGTGAAACACAGGCTACTCAGTATGTTATGAGAAAGGTTGCTCCAAGGCGCGTGTGGCCACCCATGGCCTTTGGAGCGTCCTTGGCATGCTGGTACGAACACATAACTAGGGTGATTTGCTTCCTCATTTGCAAGAACCACCGTCTCTGGGAATTTCTCGCCAAACTCATCACTCGGAACAGGTAAACTCATGCCTTCAATTCTCGATCTCCTTAATTTCTTCTATCTTTATCGACACACACATGTTTGTTTTTATAAACAATGAAATCAAACTTGTGATATTTTTTCTCTTCTAACTCTACCCATTTCCATCTATCTTGTACATTCCATCACTCTTCCAAGTTTCATCCATCCCTGTTTAGTTGGCCAGTTTTTTACCCTTGCTATTCTCAACGCCCCAATAATAACGGGATTATTACACTTTCCTTTCTTTTGAGTAAATAGGTAGCTTAATTACCTACCAAAAATAGGTAACCTAATTTATGCAACTGTACTCGCTGTTTATTTTTTTTTTTTAATTTATAACTATAAGACGTGTATAAATTTAGTTTTTCTAATACATGATATTGTGTATGGATTTCTTTTTTTTATATCAATTTTAAATACTGACTCATACAATAATAAAGTCAAGAATCAGATTATCAGAAGAAACAATTTTAAAAGCTAAGTTTAGTATCTATTTGTCTCTTCTTTCTTTAAAATTCAAGTTTTATATTGTCACATTTTTAGTTATATGAAAATAAACAGATATTTGAAATTCAAATAATTGACGATATAAAAAAATTATATGAAAGTCTATTTATCATCATTTATGTGATAAATGCGTGTGGTAACAAAACTACCCCAAATAACATATTTAATATTGAGGGAAGACGACACCACTACGTCACAAGATCGGAGTTGTACTTTAAGCCACAATCTACAAATATCGTGCTGTCAAACTTTAAGCCACTACTGTGCAAAACTTTAAGAGGCACAACTCACATGTCGTGTCTTTCTGAAGTCGATTGAAGGAGTAGGACGGGATCTTCAATTTCACTAATTTGAGAGGCACAGACCCGTTTCTTTTTTTGTTTTAAAAAATGAAAGAAAGAAAATAAAAAATCAGACGTCAAGCATTTTTGAAAACGTATTGAGTTAGATTTTCTTTGATTGAAAACGTATTTTTTTTATAAAAAAAATCCATTTTTTTTTAATTTTAATTCTAAGATAAGCAATTATAAGTACTGATATACATGCATATAGTCATACAATCATGATAAATGCACCGATTTCTCAATTAATACAAATACATTTATAGTAACCATCAGTTTGATCCTTTCATTCTATTATTCTACCCCATCTAAGAATCGCAAAAAATGGCGTTCAAAGACACGAACAACCAACTTAATAAATCAGTTTCCGTGCTTAATGCTTTCGTACACTTGTTCTTGTTCGTGTTTTTCTTCCGTTCGTTGGGTTTGTTTGACTTAAAACCGTATTAGGGTACAAACAATATTGATAGAATTTAATAGCCATGCCCCCACAGCTCAGGGAGCTACGCACTAGCTAGCACTAGTCAAACGCGTCAGAATCTGAGCGCATGCAGTAGATGGCGTCAGATGGTTTTATTAATTTTATGGTTGCTTTAATTAATGATTCTAGGTTTGATGGCCATGAATGAATGAGTAGTAGTAATTTAATTTCAAGTGTGTTGCTGACGGAGACTTTTTAGCTAAGGTAAAACTTTGATATTAATACACTCTCTTAACAGGGTCAGGACGTTCTTGCTTGAAGGGTTCTTTTGCCACACTCACAATGCGGCATGGCATACCCTACACAACATTATATGTGGAACCGCAGGGAAAATTGGATCTTATTTGGACGCTGTGAGAGAAAACCGTGACTGTAAAGTGACCATATTTCATGGCAAAAACGATGAAGTGATCCCAGTTGAATGCCGCTCCGGGGGGGCAAAAAACGAATCCACGTGCCCAAGTTAGAGTTATTGACAACAAAGACCACATAACTATTGTTGTTGGAAGACAGAAAGCCTTTGCTCGAGAGTTGGAGGAGATTTGGAGCACTACTACTACTACCAACCACAACTAGATAATGATATGCTGCGCGTTGTGCCAATGCACTTACGTCCAGACCTACTACTACTACTAGCTAGCTTAAATTCATGTTCAAACTTTCCCTCTGTCGTCAACCCAAGTGTTTGTATCTTTTTTCTTATAAGAAAAATGTCTATTTAACACTAGTTTGGATAATTGGATCACATAACCGGCTAAAAAGCAAAAGAGAGAAGTATGAATCAAGTGTAATAAGAAGTGATATCAAAATATTGGAACTCTTTATAAATCACATTTAAGGGGATTGCATCCTCTAGAGTAACTTTATTATTACATCACATCAGATTTTAGCCTTTCAATAAATGTTTTTTCTCTCTCTCTCTCTCTTTATATATATATATATATATATATATATATATATATATATATATATATATATATATATATATATATATATATATTAAAGCTTAGATTTTTTTTAAAAAAAATAGAGAATAAGATCCTGATACTAGATCAATATAAAATTGCTTACTAAGGAAAAAAAAAAAAAAAACACTTACCGTCACTTTCGTTTGTTTACCATCACTTGAATCATCATGGATGTGTTCAAACTTTGGCCTTAGAACCGGGAGGATTTCCTTGTACATGGAGAAGCCTATTGAAAAAATAATTAAAAATAATATCCTTATCAATTAAGTAAATCCATATTTAATGTCGTCAATAAAAACAAATTAATAATTACTTCTAGAGTCTTATTAACTAGTGTCTTTAATACATTGATTAAGAAACTAAAAATAAAAAATATTTATTGTAAAAATTATATGAAAGTATAAAAAAAAATCATGGGGCAATAAATTTTACGTATTCCAATAAAAAAATTATTTTTTATTTCTTAACCAATATCTTAAATGCATTAGTCAACATTTACCTTACTTAAAATATTTGAGAATCATTAGGTATGGACACACGTTAATTAAATACATATATTTGCATGTATGAGATGCAAGCATGCATCCAATTAATGTGTGTTGAATACAACAAAAGGAGAGAAAATACTACACTAATTATATATAAATGCATAACAAAATATTACTAAGTATGTGAATCAACGGATGCTATGGTCATATTGGTTGAGTTACAATATATATTAATAAGCAAACTATGTTAAATATAATTTCTTTTGTTTTGCTAGAGATATGTCTAAACACTTTTAGTGGAATTTTTTCTCTTAATTACAATTTTTTCCATTCACATACTCAAACTCAACACCTTGCTTAAAAGAATCCAAATCTAAGTTTATATGGATCACCGACGCGATAGTTAAATAAAATATTTGTTATTTCAAAAAAAATTACAAGTTAATAAAAGACTTTTTAAGAAGTTATTTTCTAATACTAATTAAAAAATCACTTTGCATTAATATATTAATGTCAAAATTGAACATTAAAAAAGAAATTAAATGATTCATATTTTAGTATATTTTAAAATATTTATATTATATCAATTTTAATTTATATAAACAAAGTATCAAATGATTTTAAATTAATATGAAATTTTACATATGTGCAAGAAACTTTCAATCTAATGGTGAGTTTTAAGAAAATATTATCCAATTGAAAATTATAAAATTATGTAATAATTGTCAAAGTTACATCAATGCATCTTTCTCTCTCTCACACACTCACACACACACATACATATACATATACATACATACATATATATATATATATATATATATATATATATAATTCTGTTGACTTTGAAATTTTGAATTTAATTATGATATGTAAATAATATATTTGTTATTGATAATAGTTCAAAATAAAATATCATTTGATAAAAAAAACATTTTAAGAAGTCACTCTAGAACATTGATTTAAAATAATTACTTGAGATTAATGTATTAATGTCAAATGATATAATTGCATTTAAGTAATAAAAATATTACAAAAAAAAATTCAAATAAGAATTTGAAATATTTTTCTAGTTACAAGACGAATTTTCAACATAATTTAATTAGATAAATTTTTGCTGTTATTTATTGTGTTTGTATTTAAATAACTAGATATTATTTTTGAACTCTTTAAAAATAATTAATTTCATACTATGTGAATTCTTTAACGAGAATATATCTTAAAATATACCATGTCGTGTAATACTAAGAATGCTGTGTACCTTAGTAAATGCTTGTCTGGATTGTTAATGTACACACTCTTTTTTTTTAGTACCAGTGTGTTAGTACATCATAACTAAAGAATATTTTCAAATAAACCAATAATATAATTTACTAACGCACTTATACTAAAAAAAATAAAAATATATACATTAACCAATCCATATATATATATATATATATAACTTTTGACGATTGGAATTTGATTTTGATGTAAATAATACATTTTTTTAATGGAGATACTTTATACTGTTTATTAAAATAATAACTTCATACATGTAATATTTTGTTGACTTTGATTTTTGGAGTTTTATTTTGATATGTAAATAAAATATTTTTTATTGGATTGATGTATTAATGTATTTATTTCTAAGTACAAAAAAAGTCCTACAAAATATTTATAATGTCAAAGTATAATGTATTTTCTTAAAAAATATTAAATGATAAATTTTATTTTCAACTATAGCAAATATTTTCTATGATAGTTGAAAATATAATTTATTCTTAATTTTTAATATATTATGAAGAGTAATTTATACTGCTTTTAATATTATTTTTTATTTTCAATTCACTAATTTACTTTTAATTTTTTATTGAATAATTCTAATTTACTTAGAAATTTATGATTTATTTTTAATATATTATTTTTTCACTGAAACAAAATTAATCCAATAAATAAAAGAATTAAATTATTAATTAGCAATGAATCAAAATTAAACCAATAAAAAATAGACTTTAATTTGCATGTTAAAAGGTTAAAATTAAAACACAAACAAATGAATTTCATACCATAAACATTTTAAAAAAATGAGTTGGAAGTAAAGAAAAAAATACGAGTTGTAATTACTTTCAATCATCCCCCACTGATAAAAGAATGTTAAATTTTCCTCTGATGGTTCACACAATGGATTTTGCTTCCAACGTTTCGTTCATGACAGAATGGTAAATTATCAATAAAATGTAAATACCTAGAGTAAAAATGGTGCTTAACAAACTAAACATGTAATATGTTAAACCAAGACATATTAGTGGGTTTTTGAACTTCTCGTATTACTTACTAAATGTCTTCCAAAAATTCAAGCTCTATTTTCGCATTGGTGTTTTCAAAAGAGTAAATGTTAATAAGTATCTTAAATGCAGAGGTTAACAAACTTAAATTAGAAATATTTTTATTAAAAGATAAAAAATTATGTTATTTATGATTTTTTTTAGGTTATTCTATATTTTAGACTAAATCACATGCTTAATAAGACCCTTTTGAAAAAGATCAGGACGTTAACCGTTCAGAGATCAATGTGTTCCAATAATCTCTCCTGCTTGAAATAGCAAGTAATCGGTTTTGGTTTTTTTTTTTTTGGTATTGATTGGGCCTTGAACAGCAAGTAATCGATTTCGTTGAACACATAAAGATCATAGTTTTCATGCCAATACTTCAGAAGCAGCATGAGTAATAAGAAATACAACAAGAAAAGACTTATCTTACAAGATAAAGACGACCAACAAGAGAGAGACAAATGCAAAGCCTAAATGTTATACAATAACTAATAAGAACTTTACAAAATCAATCAATAACAGTTGCCAATCAGTAATTATCCTATACATTGACCTTGGCAAAGCTACCACATCTACTTGTCCTTGTATACCCACCCATGTCTCAAGAGTTAAGACCACTGGGAGTGTTAAATTAGATTAACATATACCAGGCTCCCAGCGACCAAGGGTAGTTTCTAAATTAGTACTATTTCCTAGTCAAATCCAATTGTACATTCTTTCTTGCTCTTCAACCGAATCCTTAGTCACTTACAAAATTCTACACAACCTACTCAGTTCAGTTCTCCTCATGCATAAGAAACAACTAATGCTACAAATATTTACACTACTGATACGCTGTGACATTGCACCAAGCACCCGCAATCCATCCTCCACTGAACAAGCTCGCAAAGACTGCATGCCAACAATTATTTATTCTTGCAAAAACAAACCTGTTGAATTATTCAGCTGGCTCATATTCATATTAGGCACTACCTGCCTCATCTGATGAACTTCCTGCTGGACGTATTCTGCCAGCCTGAATTTCATCTTCACTGAACATGCTCTCTTCACTAGAATTGGAGAATGGACCGAGATCCTCATCCGTTAGCGAGTCAGCTTTCTGTCTCCTTCTGACATCCTTCACTGCTCTTCCCTGAAGAGCAAGGCGCCTGCGTTTTCGAGCTTTACGCTTGCCTTTAGGGAACTCTTCTTTTTGCAACTCAAAGTTCTTCCCTTCAACATCTTTTGCAGTTCTTCCCTTGCCATATCCATTATCATCAGACTCTTCAGCATCCAGCTTACGCCTTTTCCTATTAGAATTTGTCTGAAACATCGACTCGTGTTTAGGTTGAAAGGTTTTTAGACAGTACATATACAGCAATGTCACAGAAAGTAAACAAAGATAAAAGCAGGTCATCTTGTAACTTGTAAGGAAAGACTAAATGAATAAAATTTGGTTGAAATATGTTTTTAGTCCCCTTCATTTCCCCTCCCTCTCCTTTATTTCTCTCCAACCAAATACTAAATCATTCAATGAAGAAAATTGAAGATATTCAAATTGGTCGATACAGAATCACACTGCTGATTACACATGGCAGACATACGTAGTTTATGGTAGTATTATCTACTCTAGTCCCCTTTTGCCATTTCCTTTACTCAAAATTAATAATAATCTGAAGATATACAATGAGACAAACAGAACGGAAATGGAGGCCAAATTGCAGCAGAATGATAAAAGAGGACTAACATCTCACATCCTGGCTAAAGTCAAATGCTTTACGTGGCAATAATAAAAACAAGTGCAACCATGATTCCCATTGTTCACAAATTGATGTGGCACAGAATTCTAAACAAAACATAATAGGATAATTTGGTAAGTTTAAATCCCTGTTGATAGGGTTTTTGAAAATGAAATCTTCATCATTATTCAATAAGCAATAGACAGTTAAAGAGTGATCATGATAATTACAGATGCATACCTTTGGACCACGATCAACCAACCTTGCCCATTCATGCCGGTTCCTCAAACAATCAAGAACAGCCTGAGAGTGACTTGAGTAAGCATAACGCTCTCCATTATGTTTCCTCAAGTTATGCCAGTGCTGTGACAAAACACAAGAATAAAAAACGTTCAGTCACAAACAACCCATTTCAACCCACGACAATAAAAAAATAAAAGTAGAAACCACGAAAACAACACTAATAAAGAACCATACCGGTAGCACAGCATTACAGAGTTCCTCATATGTCATACGCCTGCCTTTGCTCATTATATCATTGATTAAACCTGCATTTGGATACATATGTATAGTAAGAAACTATCCACAAATTGCTCAATAAACCCATGAACTATCTTTCTTTTCATTTTAAGATTCACCCAAAACATTAAATTTAAACTCAGATATTCAGTGTTTGCCTGCCTACAAATTACAAGCTACGAAACATGCCACTCCAATTTGAAGTTCCTGACACATGTCAAACACTTCTCACTGTGTTTAATTAAAAAAAAAAAATTGTCAGGCATTTGAGTTGACACTTCCATATGGATGGACACAAACTAATATAAAAAAAAATATTTACTTTTTAATTTGTAGAAAAGTCAGCTTAAAATATCATATAAAATATTAAAAATAATATCTCCCAAATTTTTGAAAAAACTTAAAAAGTTGGTTTAAGGTGAATATACATTTCTTAGAAGATACAACTTCATTTTCTTATTTTTGGGATTTCTGTAAAGAGACCAAGTTCTTTCGTTATAAAACTAATGTCTCTTACTCCCTCCATTCCAAAACTTGGGGTGTTTAAGGTTTTTGCACACAAATTAAGAAATATTTAATTTATGCAGACTTAGACTACATTACCCTCATTTATTGTTTTAAAATTTTCCATACTATTTTCAATCACTCTATTTATCCTCCTATGAAACAATATTTTGTACTACTCCACTAAAAAGTAACATTAATGTTCCATTATAAGTACCTTGTAAAACTCAAAGTTATCAATACTCCACTAAATAGGTATTTATTACTCAACTACATACAAGGATACAATTGGAAAAAGTTGCACAATTATATATTGGAATTCTAAAACAACCAAATTTTGAAAACAAGAATAAAAAGCTAAAATACCCAAAGTTTTGGAATGGAGGGAGTAATATTCTTTTCAAGGCTCATTATTATTAAGAAAAAAACACACACACACACACACACACACACACACACACACACACACACACACACACACACACACATATATATATATATATATATATATATATATATATATATATATATTATGTGTGTGGTGTCTTGGTGTCCTACATTTTAAACACTAGCTATACCAAAGTCCATGCCTCGTAGATTACAAGAGATGGTCATGCCCAAACCTACATGCAAGTATGGTTTATGATTGACTATATAAAAGTAATCTTTGCAACAAAATTTATGTTGTATTTGTTGAGGGAAAACCCCTGCTTACACAATAAGTAAAAAAGGATAGAATGTACACAAAGACGTATCACAAATAGAAATAGTGGAAGAATACAAATTAGTGTGATTCGACATTTCTTACATACATCCACAAAACCGTCTCAAAAGTGTTCTACTATCTCAAATAAGATTACAAGTTTTCTGGATAAACTTGAAAAACCCTCCCTAGATAATGTATCACCCTACAAACCTGATTCTTCCACTCAAGTTATAAGGAATGATAAACACTCTCTCACATCTATCTCTTCTACTTGGATACGTGAACCTGCTTCAACTTAGGGTAGATCTCCTCATCTCAAGAACACGTTATTTATAGTGATGGGGTGTCTTCTAAAGACTTTTTGAATAAGCATCAATTAATAATTCCAAGAATCACCTTCCCTAGAAATTGCCACCACACATAATAATAGTTACAAACTTTCACTTATCAAGTAATCATGTCTCAAAATTACTCAGTTGAGTTAATAGTTGGAAATTTGGAATTGACATTCCCAACAATCTCTCAATTAAAATTTCCAACCCTCATCGTTAGCCTCTTAAATCCTGTAATCATGGAAGTTCATCACAACTATCTTAATTTTTTTTCCAAATCATGTTTCTGCTGCGCAAACTTTGGTTTGCTCCCTGTCATACCTCTAATCTCAATGTTCCTCTATGAGTATTGGATGGTGACACTACTTCTATTTGCACCACTATTAGCTGCCACCAACAAAACACATCACTTAGCTTCCACATCACCAAGAAGATCTTCAATGCAAGGATCCACCATCAACATTATTTCACTTCAATACTCGTCTAATTGGTCACCTGGCCACACCATCAACTTTGTACCATTGTTGGAGGAAAAAAACCCGTACCCAAAAACAAGGACCAAAGGATGAAACACACACAAGACACACCACAAACAAAAACAGCAGAAGAGCACAAATTAACGTGATTCGACACCTCTTGTCTACATTAACAACTGTCTTAGAAGTGTGTCACTATCTCAAATAAGAAAGTTTTTTGGACAAACTTAAATAACCCTCCACAAATAGTGTCACGTAACAAATCTGAATCTTTCACTCAAAAGCTACAAAAAATGATAAACATTCTCTCACTCACAAGAGAATCCCCAACATCTTTTGGATTCGCATCTCTTCTACTTAGGTGTGTGATCTCCTCTTCAACCTGGGATGGTTCTTCTCATCTCAAGAACCTCTATTTATAGTGGTGGTGATGACGTTCGATACCACTGTTGGGTAAAAATCCACCACACACACAAGGATCAAAGAATAAAACACACAAAGCCACACCACAAATAGAAATAGTAGAACACAAAAATTAATATGGTTCGACACATCTTGCCTATGTCCAAGGAGTTGTCTCAAAAGTGTTTCACTATAACAAATAAGATTACAAGTTTTCAGGACAAACATGAGAAACCTTCCCCAATAGTATATCACCCTACAAATCAAGTCTACCACTCAAAAATTACAAGAAATCATAAACACTCTCACTCACAAGAGACCCTCTCACATCTCTTCTACTTGGGTTCATCTTAGGGTTATTCTTCTCATCTCAAGAACTTCTATTTTAGTGGAGGTAATTAGTTTCGATACCACTATTGGGGAAAATACCCCAGAACACACAATAAGGATCAAAAGAAAGAATACACACAAAGCTATATCACAAATAGAAATAGCGCAGATTTATGTAATATGTTAACTTATGTCAGATTGGTTCCATGGGCATACAAAATGTCAAGGGAGCATATCTGAATGTAATATGTACCTCTAGTACCACTGGTACTCAGTAATATAATATTATTTTTGCAGAGCAAAAAAAAAAACACACAAAGCTATATCACAAATAGAAATAGCAAAGAACACAAATTAACGTGGTTCATCATCACTCGCCTACGTCCACAAAACCACTCAAAAGTGTTAACAAGCTTTCTACACAATTTAAAAACCCTCTCCAAATCGTTTGTCACCCACAAATCCAAATTTTCCACTCAAAAGTTGCAAAAAATGATAAACATTGTCTCACTCGCAAGAGACCGTCTCACATCTCTTCTACTTGGGTACATGAAGTCATGAACCCTCTTCAACTTGGGGTGGTTCTTTTCATCTCAAGAATCTCTATTGATACTGGTGGTGATGACTTCTAACGACTTTTTGAATAAGCAATAATTAATTACTTCTTACAATTCTAAAGTCACCTTTCTTAGAAATTATCATCACACGCATACCAATAGACACAACCTTTCACTTATCAATTTATTATATCTCAAATTTCACTTGAACTAATAGTTGGAAATTTGGAATTGACACTTCTAACAGCATTTGTCAATGTACTCCAAAACTGAAACTAAAGCTTAGATAATTGGTTGAGTTTCAAAAGGCCAGCAATCAAAATTTGTAAAATCACTGTTTATAAACCAACAATGTTTGATCTTATATATAGTCCAGATATTAAATAACAGAAACACAAAATGAGATTTAAACAAACACAAAAATAGCATTCATTATTTCCCTGACAGGGAGCTACCAGGTAAGGTGCGATGAACTGGCCTTCCAGCAGTTGCTGTATCATCATCAGATACATTCCTAGGTGAGTTACGCATAGATGACAAATTCTGATCCTCAGGAGGAGTGGATGCATCACTGTTTGCAATTCCAGAGGTGGAAGAAACAGTATTGTTGGTGATGGAGTTTGCTGCTGCCATAGATGCAAGGCCTTCTTCCCTTGCAGGAGCATCTTCCGCGTATGACATATCCTGTTTCCTCTGATCAGACGAGGATGGACCCTTCTCCTTCTCTATCCTTTTAGCTTCGTATTCAAGTTCACGAGAACTGCCAGACCCATCTCTAGATGCATCCTTGTGTTTTCGTCTAGATGCCTGTGCAAATTATAATTTATAATGGAATTAGTCACATTACAGAGCCAAATTGATCATCTTTATTGTGAAAGCTTGTGAAAATTCTAGAAATAAAATTGGTGTAAGAAGCAAGATTTATCAATTTTAGTTGTCACAAAATCCTACAAAATAATGATCCTTTCCTCCACCCGATGTTCGCTTCATCAGCATGCTTGTAGCACTAGCGGAAGTCAACTGGGGCAAGCTACCAGCATGGCGTGCTCGGGGTACACGAGGTACACGAGGAGAACTATTCAGTTCTTGATGCAATAGCAGAGCAAGCTGCCAACAAAAGATAAATTAAGGGAAAAGTTAATAGAGAAAAGGAAACAAGAAAAGATATTATGTAGAGAAACTTCTTTGAAACTTAACTAGAAAAGTAGAAGTACAGATCATACCTCTTCATCACTCAGCATTGAAGAATTCGATATTAAAGAAGGATTCACTGATGGAACATGACTTTGGTTCAACTTGGAGGAAGTGTGGATGTTTGTTTGGTTAAGTTTTTCAACTTTCTGGGGCGCTGAAGAAGAAATCTTACTCTGCACTTGTAAAACCTTCTGATGGTTAGACTCACTAGAGCCTAAAATACTTGCAGTCTGATGTATCAAAGGTTTAGAAGACAAAACATGAACAGAATCTCTCGCATCTGAGTTCACTTGCTTTGAGACAGAATTTTGCACACTCCTGCTTGAATGCAATCCTTTTGAATTGGAATTCAAAGAGGATTTTGGTCGCTCTTTTACAGACTTCTTTGAATTTTCATCCCTGGCAGCAACACTTGGACAATTTTCATTCTTTGTGTGAATGTT
Source organism: Glycine max (assembly GCF_000004515.6). Taxonomy (NCBI): domain Eukaryota; kingdom Viridiplantae; phylum Streptophyta; class Magnoliopsida; order Fabales; family Fabaceae; genus Glycine; species Glycine max. The sequence continues at coordinate 45,292,599 of NC_038256.2, forward strand.
ACTATCAGCCATCACTCCATGCTTCGTAAAAGAATTAGGGATTTCAGTATCTTCAGATCTGCAGTCATGACCCAATGATTTGGAGTTCATGGTTGATGAAGTCGGAGATGACTTTCCAACTTTAGGCGAACATCCAAGTGCTTCAGATTTTGATGGATCTTTAGCAGCATCCAAACCATCTTTTGTTTCTGAAAATCCCTTTTGTGTTTCCAAGGAACCTTCAGACCCCACCGGTTCTAGTTTTCTTTGACAAAAATCACCAGATAATTCAATTGGTTTATTGGTATGATCAGCAGGGATTAGTTCTGATGAAATGTCAACACCACCCACCTTACTTTCACATGATGGTAAACTGGGAACTGGAGCATCATTCACTTTAACAATATCAGATGTGTGATCAGATGGTTTTTCATTGTTTTTATGATCACTGATAGGAGAAGAATGAAAATTTGAGGGCTTCCGAAAATTATCAACATTATCATCTCTCCCCATCTTAACTTTGCATTTTGCAGAGCTAGGACGCATGTTACGGCCAAGATCTTGAGAAACTTGGTTATCCACAAGTTCTGGTGCAGAAACACAATGACCTTCTGTGCGAGGACTAGCAGCGCTTCTTACTACTAAAGCATCATCTGCATTATCAGCTACCAAGCAATCTCCATCCTAGTTTATAGAAGCAATATATGTCATCAAAATGCAGTGTAATATCAAGTCTAAAGGCATACAAGACAAGACAAAACATCCATAAAATTATGCATGTATAAAACTATTAAAAAAATTTTGAAGGGTTAGAAATAAAATCTTCAGACACTAGCAAATAACCTGATGGCTCCCAAACTGAAATTTTAAGTAACCCATAATCTGGTAAGATTACAAGCTCTGAGAATCAAAAAAACTGAAGCATTGATGGAAGATCCTACTCTTGGGGGAGGGAGGAATAAAGGCCTAGCATTTTCAATTAGTACTCACGAGATATAAGCAGTTCTCTCAAATTTTGTTTTCTTAAACCCAGAAACAACTCAAACAAGTAGTATGCAATAATACAAGAACCTGGCAGACCATAACCAATCTCAATGCAGCCATATTAAACATGGAATGGACAGAAACAGAGCATCTCTAATTGACACATGATAATCGCAAAACATAGATTTCACATGCCAATCTTTGATTATGGAAGTGTCAGTAATCCATACCTTTTCTTTAACTGAAGCATTTCCAACATAATTCTGCTTTAAAGCTGATGTAACAGCATCATCAGTCTTAGAAGACATCTCAACCAAAGTAGGAGTTTTACGACTAGCCTTCTCTTCTGCTACAACATCTCCAACAGAAACACCATGTTTAGTCATGTCAGGATATAACGGTTCTGAGGAGTCCTCAGTAGTGGTTAAGTTGTTATTTGACTCCTCCATGATAGTATCCACAGCAACAGGATCATCAGACACATGCTCTTGAACCACCATGTCTTTTAAGTTTTTATTCTTTATGCTCCGAGCATCAGCCTTGAACATCTTTGATCCTCTGTCCTCATAAAAGTCCAATTGTTTTCCATCACCGGTGGGCGTAAACGCTAGTAACCAAAACAAAGGAGAAACAAAGAAATGGAGTCAACAAAAGCACACGCCAAGCATGCCAAGATGTGATACACCACCATAGCTGATGGTGTTTGCTCATGCCTCATGGCCACATAATGAAACAAAAACAGAGATAACTTTTATTCCTAGTAACTAGCAATTCAATAACAGTTACAAAAGGAAATTACTGAGCACAGATCTTGATAAAGATATGGACATTGAAAAATTAAGAAAATTCAATACAATGGTTTTAAGAAAACAGTGTGCCACAACAATTGCAGCCAGGTTTTAGGATCTTTGTGACCGAAATTGCAGTCACACCAGTCCAAAGTATCAAGAACCGCAACAAAACCGTCACCACCGCAATTTAATGCATTCAATTTCCAAGATAACAATATCAAATAGCAGAGCAGATTATTAAAAAAAAAAAAAAGAAGGAAAAAACGGAATAACCTGATTTGGAGGAATGCAGCGTTCTCTTCCTGGAATCTACCTCCCTGTCAGAAGTCCTAAGGCGTTTCTTCCCAATCCTCTCCTTGGAACTCGAATTCCCCAAATCCCCTTTACTGCGTTTACTGTTATGAACAACCGGAGGCCTCAGCAGAGTCCGCTCCTTCTTGACGTCACCGTGGACACGTGGCGGCACATCCTGGCTCCCAAACTTGCCCGTGTCCGCGTCCTTGGCGTGACCAGATCTCGTTTCAACCGAAGGCGCAACAGGGGGAGCAGCAGCAGTGTTATTAGCCTCTTTAGACACCCCAACCCCATTATCGTTATTATTACCATCTTTTGCTGGCACACCCTCCTTATCGTTGTTATTATTCCAGAAAGGGAACTCGTTGTACTTAAAATTGAACTTCTTGGGGACATACCCGCATGCCTTCCAGAGCTGGGGCGTGAAAATCGAGGAGGCGCTTTGGCCGGCGAAGATGGAGGGGTCGCCGCCCGGTGGGCCCTGGACGTGGACCCGCTCCTCGATGGGCTTGTCGGTCCAGAGCCTGGGCCTGGAGGGGAGGGCTTTTTTATTGTCCATGGAGATGGTTTTTGTGGGGAGTTCGACGAGGAACTGCGCGACCTCGGTCTCCATGGGGTTGGTAGTGCTGTTGCTGTTGTTGTTGCTGTTGTTGGTGGTGGTGTTGTTTTTGTTGTGCCTGGCCTTGCACTTGTCGCAGGAGAAGGTGTCGTCGCCCTTCACGTAGCGCGAGCAGCGCGTGTGGACCCACACGCCGCACTCGTCGCATTTCACCATCTCCTCGCCGTCGTCGAAGGTGACGCCGCAGATGCAGTCCACCGTCCAGGACCCGTCCACCCACTCGTCCGGCGGGTCCGAGCTCCGAGGGCGGTGCGATCGCCCCCCTTTCATTCTCGCTGTAACTGAGGGCACGGAAATGAGCAAGGACTTCAGACGGTGAGGGTTTTGTAATTGGTTCGGAGTGGGGAAGGTGACAGAAGGGGGAGAAGAATCTCCGCTCTCGGTAGCAGCAGGGAACACAGAGGGAGATGGTGAAGCTGGAAATGAAGGGGATATTCGGGGTTGGGTATTGTTGTATATCACATTTCGACTTGGATCGGACTCGTATGAATCGGATCCCGTTGAGTCCGACCCGAAAGTTACGGGTCCATCATTCGAATCCACGCTGCTCTCATCCATCCGGGAAAAGGAAAACCACCCCACCCACAATAAAATAATATATTGAAAAATGGGGATATAAAAAAATATATTTTTATGGAACTAACAAGATACTTATGGGTTTACACTATAGGCTAAAAAAAAATCTTGATTGAGGTTTTGTCTACCCTTTACCCAAGAGGACTAGGATGGATCATTGAAGGATAGGAAAAGTTTTTCTACTTATTGTGTGGGATATTTTGTGAAATTTGAAGAAGACTAAAAAAAAGAGAAAATGAAGGTGTTTTGCCCGCTTGCATGTAGCGAGTGTCGGGCGAAAGGGATTGGAGATGTTTTTGACCTAAAATAGAAATCAGGATTATTTACTTTATGTAGGTGACGCTATCTGAAGTCCGACGGAGACCGTGAGAAAGTGAAACAAAGGCGTTTTATCACTTGTGTATAGCAAGCCTTGGATGGAAGGTTTTCAAGTTTAGTGGCGAGAATTGTGAAAAGAAGATATGAGTTTGAGGTTCAAAAAGATTAGTGAATTGATCAAACAATACACAAGAAATAGTTAAATAGAACAAAAATGGATTCGCCGGATGTGTTTTTAGTCAACAGATGACTATATGCGTATATAACACGCTACACATAAATAATCATTTTATTATATAGTAAATAAATAAATAAATAAAACATGTAATGTTAACCGATATGTTTAGAGATATTAAATAGTCTCTTATTTTAGTTGTTTAGAAAAAAAACAACTTAATGTTTAGAAATAATCTATAAAAAAATTAAAATTGATTTGAAAAACAGCTAATTATCATGTTCAAAACACTTAGCATGTGTAGAATTACAAAAGAAAATTTTCATTATTCTAAAATAAACAATTCACTTCAATCTCATTGGCAATTTACCCTAATAAAGTTACATCGTCCATAAGAAATAATAAGGAAAGAAAATGCTAATAACATATTTTTAAACACATTTTCTATAATTGACCATTTAAAAAGAAGGAATTTCACTTCTCATGAATCTTTCTCTTAGATTTTATAGTTTTTGATAAATTTTAACTAATGTAACATGTGTTTAAAAAATTGTGTTGCCAACACTCTTAAGAAAGTAACCTTGTTAATGTGGAAATTAATTAATTATATTACATGCACGTTGATTATTAAATTGTGAATGTGTTGGATTATCATTCAGGTTTTTTTTTATCAATAGTTGAGTTTATTTACTTTATCAAATTCACAGTATTTTGCAATTTGGCTATCGTGAACAATTAAAATAAAGTCTACAATTTTGACTCCTCTAAAATGAGCAATAATAAAATGAGTATTTATAGTTTTTTTTTAAAACAAGTGAGTTTTTTTAGTAGTTGATAAGAAAATCAACAAATAATATTTTGATGCCTTAATATTTTTTATGCATATGCATGTAATATCAACAATTAATAGTTTTATTAATGATTGAAACTATTTACTTTACCTTCTAAAGTTGATTATTAATTTTAAAATGTTAATTTTTAAGAAACTTATAATTAATAAAAAAATAAAACCAAATTAGTGTATATTTTATACCTTTCAACACAGAGATGAAAAATTTATGAGTCAAAATATTTTCTTAAAAACTTAGCAATTTTTGGCAAAAGAATGAAATCTTCATTTAGGATAGCTTTTAGAATAAATTTTACATAGTTTTTTTGTATTTATAAAAAAAATTATAACTTCTTTATAGGTCATTTTTAACTTGTCTCAAAAAGTTTTTTTACAATTTTCTAAAACTTATTTTAATAATATGTTGTAGTTACATATGAATATGAAAGATATACGTTTTTTTTACCGAACGAAAGATATACTTTTAAGAGAACTTTATATATATATATATATACTTTTCAGTTATTTATTGAATACGTTAAAGTGCACAAAACTATGTATAAAAGAAAAGTGGACCAAACTTGATAAAGCAATTCATTGAATAATTTAGGCTAAATCAGAATTGTGATACTTATTTATATTTTATACTTCAGTTTAATCTATTAAATTTAAAATGCTTTGCTTTAATCTCTTATAATATCTCTATTAGGTTGAATTGGTCTTTTTTTCGATTTTTAAGGCTAAATGCTAATTTTGGTTGACATGACATATCTTACACAATTTATTGACCAAATTAGTGTAAAAAACTAACAAAAGGTTCAATCTAGTGTAAGGTAAAAACTTTAAGAAATCAAAGTAAAAAATTTTAAACATAAGAAAACAAATTTAAAGCCTTAAAAAAATTTAAACCCTAATATAGATAAAGGAACAAAATTCAAACTTAACCAATAATTTAATATGAAAAGTGAGTTTAATTTTAATATCTTAAACTTGGTCATTTTAAATGTAGTGAAATCTAACTCGGAATTTAATTAGTTGAATGCTTCTTGTTTTGTAATAGACCAAGTTAATATACTTATCTAAATTTTAAAAAACAAATACTTATGACCAAATTATTTTTAACTTGAGATTTTATATTAGACTTGACCTGCATATACTAAAGAGCGTGATAATATTATTAAAAAATGAAGATAAATTCAAAATGATTCGACAAATGATTTTGCTTAGATATTTTATTTGTATTAGGGTGAGCAAATGATGGGTTGGTCGGATTATGTATGATATTAACTCGTTTCTAAATTTTGTTCAAACTAATTCTTTAAACCTTAATCCATCTTTAGAACCCAAATGACCATATAATGCAAAAGTTAAATGAGAATATATCAAGTTGAGTTCTCTTGTATTATGATTATAGATGATTGAACTATGAGAAAGTTACCCACGAGCATGAAAGGATAATAATCGTGAGCATAATTTTCTACCAAATAACAAGTTCCATTAGAGTTAGGCGAATTTGGAAAAAAAAATATTAAAAAAAAGATGAAACAAATTAAATTTTAGTTATAAATTAAATAACTTTATACATTTCGTTTTTTAGGAGTTCTTTTGTCTAATTATCCCTGGTGAGGATTTTGATGTAAAATTTGTCCTTATATGATATTAAATGTATTTGTATTTCATTTAATATTTAATATTTGTTTTATAAAATATTACGATTATTTGAATGATATTTTAGGAAGATATAATATTAATAAGAAAAAGGAAAAATTGACTAGATTATCTTAGAATAAAACCAAATATTATTATTTAATAATTAAAAAAATGTCCTTATATTTTTTTCAAAATTCTTTCTATTTATGCCATCAAGTTCTTCATTAATGATGGCATGTGGATTCTAATAGTAAATCCTTTTCATTGAATATGTGTTGAAAATTTAAAAAATAATATTCAGATATTATAATTTATATGTTAAACATAGTGATAAGGATTTTTATGTAGATTTTGAAATTTTAAAATATAAAATTCATTTATTCATTATTTAATATTTGCATTATAAAATATTAAAATCAATTCAATGGTATTTTGGAAAAATAAAGTATTAGTGAAAAATTGGTCAACACTCATAATTCATAATAGATAGTGTTAAAATACAAAACAGTCAACTTATAATTAAGGTGACCTAAATATGAAAAAAATATAACTTAAATATATAAAAAAATTAAAAATTGTTTTTTTATATCAAATTACAATTCATTGTAAAAAAAATTCTTGGAAATACCGCTGATAATTTTTGTAAACTACACTTTTAAAGGATATATAATTTATATATAAAAGTTTTGCTCACTAATTTTTAAAAATGTTAATATTTTGTTGTGGTGTTGTAATTTTTATTATTATTATGATTATGTTTGACAAAATATTTCAATTAACTTTTATTTTTTTTACTAACTGAAAATTTTCTTTGATTATTTGATAACTAAGTTTTTTTAGTAGCTTCTAATGTTTTTTGAAATGTAATTTGAAGTGACATTTTTTAAAACACTGGTTTCTGATTTTTATATTTTTTTTTCATTTTTATCCTCAATATATTTATCTAATTTTCTTATTACCTTTTTTAAAAAATTATAATTTTTTATATCATTTTATATTTTTCAAATACTTCAACCGCTAGTTTTATCGAATACTTATAATTTAAAAAGTTAGTTTTTTAGTTTTTAACTACCAACTAATTTTTTAACTTTAAACTAATTTTTTTGGTTAATTTTTGTGAACATAACACATAACTAGATGAACACATATGCTTTTCACAAAAACAAAAAGTAAAGCATGAGAAAGAGTAAACAAAGAAAAGTTGAAAAATGTGTGCAGGGGGCTGAACTATAAGTTTTTTTGTATTTGCCCAGTATTAGACAAACAAAAAAATATTCTTATTTTTATCTTTATATATAAAAGTAGTAGATAATAGTACCATACTCGGATAGATTATTTACTCGATCAAGACACTAGTTTATTGAATCATGGGTCGATCCAGTGAATCATTAGTTAACTTGTATAATTCGGTCTATGTTAAAACAAATAAATAATTTCATAAATTATAAACTTGTACATTGAATATTTAAACTTTAACAAAACTCAACATATTTTAAAGTGTAATTATGAACTTGTTTAAATTTTTTAGAAAATAACATTTTTTTAGAATTCAGTACACACAATCTTAAGTTAAAATTTAAAATATATTGTTATCCTCTATTTATTAAAGCTATCATTATTATACGTTGTCAATCATAATCTAATATATATACACACACATACACACAAAAATTAGCCAAGAAAAAATTGAAAGTGTCGACAATTTTATCATCTCAAATTTTAAATGAGGTTATGTTTGGTAAAAAAAATATAAGCAAAACTACAAACAACACAAGTGTATGATATAAATTAAATTTTCTCATATAAGAAATGTTATTCAATTGTTTTAAAAAACTCAAAATTGCAAGATTCGTCAAGTCAATCAGGTCACCATTCAAAGTTGAGTAGCACCAAGTATGACTCAGTAATATCTACTCATGTGTGCACATGTGTCAACATGCGCCTCAAACCAATATGACTTTAAGAAAGACAACATAATCAAATTTGATATTTTTTGGATGATCACACGAGGATACGTTGTTTCTATTTAACAATATTTTTTTAAAAAAAATATTATATGGGATATTTGTGGAAATATATTTTACAACATTTAATGGGTCATTGAATGAAAAGAAAATCAATACATTTTCATTAAAAAACATTAATTGATGGGAAAAAGTGAATATAAAAAAAATATCAAAACATGTGCATTAACAGACATTAATCGAGTCAAATAAAAATTGAAATTAATATTATATATTTTAAATATAGACAAGTAACACTTCATTTTAAAATTAATATCCAAATATATATTTTATTTTCAAAATTTGTTTTATTGTCAATAAATAAATATACAATTAATGTTAATGGGACGGTGGAGAAGTCACATTGAATGAGCACATAATTGATTTGGATGTTACTTGTGACTTTAAGAAAAATAACACAAACAAATTTGATATTGATTTGAATGATCATATGAGAAAATTGTTGTTTATGTTTAACAATTTTTTTTTTAAAAATAATTATTAGATGAAGATATTTTCAACACATGTTCATTTATAAGCATTAATTGATGGGAAAAAAGTGAATACAAAAAAATATTAATATGCATTAATTGAGTTAAATAAAAATTGAAATTAATATTATATATATGAAATATAGACAAATAACATTTCATTTTAAAATTGATGTTCAAATATATATTTTATTTTCAAATTTCACATTTTATTGTCAATAAAAAATAAACAATTAATATTAATGGGACGGTGGAAAGGTCACACTCAATGAACAATTGACTGAATTATATGTTACAAATGACTTTAAGAAAAATAATATAATCAAATTTGATATTGATTTAGATGATCATATTAGGATATGTTGTTTTTGTTTAAATTTTTTTTAAAAAAATAATTATTAGATGGAGTATTTGTGGAAATATATTTTGCAGCATTTAATGCGTCATTGAATGAAAAGAAAATCAATACATATTCATTAATAAGCATTAATTGATGAGAAAAAATGGAATAAAAAACTATCAAAACATGTGCATTAATAGGCATTAATTGAGTTAAATAAAAATTTAAATTAATATTATATATTTGAAATAAAGACAAATAACATTTCATTTTAAAATTGATGTCCAAATATACATTAAGCATTAACTGATGGGAAAAAATGAATAAAAAAAATAAGCATTTAATGTGTCATTGAATGAAAAGAAAATCAATACATATTCATTAATAAGCATTAATGGATGAGAAAAAATGGAATAAAAAAATATCAAAACATGTGCATTAATAGGCATTAATTGAGTTAAATAAAAATTTAAATTAATATTATATATTTGAAATAAAGGCAAATAATGTTTCATTTTAAAATTGATGTCAAGATGTATATTTTATTTTCAAAATTTACTTTCTTTTTGTCAATAAATAAATAAACAATTAATGTTAATGGGACGATGGAGTGATCACACTCAATGAACAAATAACTTATTTGGATGTTATGAGTGACTCTAAGAAAGATAACATAAACAAATTTGATATTGATTTGGATGATCATACTAGGATATGTTGTTTCTTTTTAACAATTGTTTTTAAAAAAAATAAATATTAGATGTTTGTTTTGGTTGAATATTTTATAATTTTATTTTTGTTCATTCTAAAATATTATTACATTATAAAATTATCATTCTCTTATAAAAGATTTGTCAATGAATATTCTTCTTTTTTACTTCTAATAATGATTATTGATATTCTTCTTTTTTTTCCCTGGGTTGTCCATGTTTTAGGGTTAAAAAATCACAGTATTTTTGAAATATTTACAAAATTAATTTTAGATTTAGTGTTTAATGTATAATATTATTATACACTAAATATACTCATAAAAATACACTAAATATTTTAGACATAAAAATAATGTCAATTGAATAAGTAGAAACTTTTATATTAATAAAAAAATAACTTACATAATACTTTTAATATTAATAATAGAAACGTATTATTAAATGCACTATTATTTACTCACATTCTAATATTTCTCCTTATTCAACACATTCTAATTATGTTTTCCTAGGTTATGAAACTTTAAATCAAGCTTTGAGTTTTTTAACTTAATATTATTAAAGTTAATAAAATAACTCTTTAACTTGTATATTTTATATTTAATGGAAATTTGGTTTTGTATTACATGTTGATGCATTTTATTTTATTTTCCATTTTTTTATCTAAAATTATTATTTTTATTCGTTTTTAAATCAAGTCAAGTTGGCTTGATTTGGCATGGTAGCATAACATAGGGTTGGGTTGGTCTTAATAAAATATTATTTATATCGATATGGATCGGATTTGACTTAAATTGTTTCAACTCTTTGGTTTGTAGGGTTGCTTATTTTGTAAAATCTGTTGTAATCTGAAAGAAACTATATATTTTATCATTGTTGTTGTTATTATAATAAATGATGGTTTTGAATATGAAGATATTATATTTAATTATTAGGGTTTTAAGTAACCTGATTTGGGTTCGCTTGTCCTGATGCATTTCTCTTGTGATTAATGGGTTAGGGCTTTCTACAAGAATCATGCATCCACTCAGAATGCCGAGGATCCTCAAACGAGATCCTGTATTAGGTTCCACAGGATTGATCAGGATACTGGCTTAATCGTTTTAACGGATCGAATTGTGATCTTATTAATGAAGCAAATTCAATGAAGCTACAACTAGTATCATAGAGAAGCGACATTGTTTACTTTGCTCTATGTTGGGAACATGACAATACGATTTTATTTGTTGGAGTTCATTAATATAGTTTAAGACTCACCCAATGAACACCTAATTGGGTCATTTATCTTTTTTTTGTGTTTTTATTGTTAAGCAACCTAATTGCCCGACCAAACTTCAATCAAGTTGGTTTGGGTTGGATAATCAAGTTGATTAATTAAAAATTGTCAAAATTAAAAAAAATCATAAAAAATTGGAAAATTAAAATACCTAATTAATTCAAAATTAAAGCATTTAAATATGCAAAAGCTAACTAAACATAAGTCATGCACAATCAAAATTAAGTGTACATTATGCAAAAAGTTTAGAATACTCATAAATAGACCACTTCCACTCAAACACAACCATAAGTTAGTCATGTTACCAAAACTTGAATGCATGTCTAAAATAAGTTTAAATATATTTTTAGTCTTTCAAATTTGGGAAATATTTTTTTAGTCCTTTTCGTTGTAAAAAAATTTGTCACAAATTATGCATTCAAAATGCTACAAATCGTCCAAGAATGAATAATAAAACATTTTGCAAATTTGAATGGCTAAAAAAGGTAACTTTTAATTTGAGGGACTAAAAATACAACTTTCAGGTTTTAGAGACCAAAAATATACTTAAGTCTAAATTATAACAAATCCCTTAGTAATGGTGATTAATTATGATTGTCAGAATTGAGGATAGATAAGCCATGTATTGGTGCACACAGTGGGGGTTACTTATGGTATTAGAGATGCTAAGTCAAGTATGAGAATGCTTAAGTGGTCCGATGTATATGGCCACATTCTAGGTAGTATTACTTATCGGAACCTGACTATCTTGACAGGTTACTCTTGCCTTTTGTTGTCACTATGGAGGACACACCTTAGAGGTTTGTTGTGGAAATCCCAGAAAAATGATCATGATATTGATATTGGAGCCAACACAATTGTCATGTTCTACTAGTATGGACTATCTATTGCTCATTTGGTGATGATCATTGTCAATCTCCATAAAGTATTTGTGATAGACCTAGTGTGTTGGGTTTAGTTATGATATTGAACTTGATGCTAATTGATTATGATGATTGTGTTAGATGTGAAGATGATAATACATTAGTATCAACAAAATGCTTTGATCTTATTTTATTGATTTTTATTCATGACATTTTGTTATCACCACTATCTAACGTCTTTCTTCTATCATCTTTATATGCCAAAATAAACATAGATACAAAGCAATATTAGCGAGCTCAAGAGTAATCTTCGTGACTGAGAATGTGTGGTATAACAAGGTAGGACATAAAGATATCAAATATCCTTCTAGACCTCTGATGGCCACATCAAAATGCATAGCGGAAACTTCACTCTATGCAAGTGAAGCATTACTGTCTAGGACAATATCTCACTGTCAAGGTTATAATGGCAGTACTTTGACCTTTAAAGGTACACTATTAGACCTTTGATTGAGCTCGTAAGCACCATTGTACGCGTAATGTATCTTCTATATTCATATCTTGTAATTTCAATTATTCTGAATAAGGCAATTTAAGTTTTAACTTTCATATTTAATCATAGATGATGTTTTGGGTGGACTAGTGGATTAAGTGATTTATGGTGGACAACTTTTTTCCACCCTTATATTCATTTGATGTACACAATAATAAGGTGGAGTCTCTATACCAAATATTTTATTTTCTTTTCTTTTGTCTCCCTCAACCACTATGCATGAGAACTCCACTGATGACATGTTTTGCTACTCTACCAACGACGATGAATACCTCAGCGGCCTCCCTCCCATCAACGCCAACGAGTCCAAATAGGAGTAGATTGTCGTCTTCCACATTTGCTTGCTAGATGATTGCTCCAACGTCACCATTCCCTGGTCTACATCGCCAACGACAACAACCACAATAATTACGGTACCCTCCTAGATTTGGGACTCCTCTCTCCGAATCTCTGCCCCCCTATTGTGATGAGAGCACAACTAAGGGCAAGGACCATGAAGCACTTGAAGGGCCTATGACCAGAGACAGACTTAAACAGACCCAACACAGTGATGAAGACACAACTAAGGGCAAGGACCATGAAGCACTTGAAGGGCCCATGATTAGAAGCAGACTAAAACAGGCCCAACATGTCATAGAGACAAGGCTGGTCATTTGTATAGCTGCCATTGATAATGATTGAAGGTCCAAGTGGAGAAAGATGAAGGCCCAGAGGCATAGACACTACCAAGACTATTAATTGTTGCTGAAGACCCAAACTAATTTGAAGGTCCAAATTAAATATGATTTTTAGTTATAATTTTTATTTATTGTAATTTTGGGCCCAAACTGTTTAGAAAGCCCATGCCTATTTTTATCTTTTGTTCAGATACACTATAAGTATTGGTTTTGTTTTCAATAAAGGAACTTTTGGCATTTTCATAAAATTTGGTGAGAGATTCTCTCTGGGTTCCTTGTTAAACCAATCTCAGACTTATCAAGGTAATCCTTGTGGCGTCTACCCTGACTTATCTTCCTTCACTGGAAGTGACGTCATCCAAAATCTCCGTAGCATGTATTAAGCGATCCGCTCCTAGTCAGGATCACGTCATATTGCTTCTCGGCTACCACAACTTCACAAATGTCTCTACCATAAATCACTTAACACTCTTGTCAAAAAAGTGTTTATGAAGTACAACATTCCACTTGTAAGATTCTATTCATGGCATACAAGTTTTTATTTTGTTTTGAACATGAATTCAATTAAGTTAAAAAAATCTTAGGTGTTTTCAATGACTTATTACAAGTCAATTTAACACAATCAAAGCTAATATAAAATCATGTTTCTATTAAGGTATAAGGGTGTTACACTTAACGAGTCTTTTTCGACTCCAACTAAATCTTTCTTTTATCTTCTTTTGTAGTTATGTCTCCAATTTTTTTTTTCTTTTTTAGTGTCAATAGGAGACATTATTGATATTGTTTCAATTAGTAAAGTTAAAACCTGAAATGACAATCCATTATCTTATACCATATTTAAGTCATTCTAAGTAACCATCTTTAACATCACAACTATTTTTTTTTTTTTTTGAGTTCCTTGCCTTTTTAAATGACTTTCTCTTGTGATTGTTAAATTAATTTGAGTATTTAAATATGTCTTGCCTCAAAGTTGCATGAGACAAAACAAGTGATTACATAATTTGTTGGTGGTCTCGTTATAGGATACCCAAACTGTCTCAGTGCCAAATATGGGTTGCAATTAATGTCTCCCTTGGTGTAACACCTCAACAAGCGTTACTTAAACTAAACATTTAAATTTAAGTAAAAATGAACATGATTCCATAAAAAAAACATCAAAATAGAGTAACAATTCCGGTATTTCACTGTAATTCTCAGTGTTTAGAATACCCAAGGTACCATACAAAACATTCCAAAGAATGGTAACATAAATCTATCAAGAAACTAAGCCTCATCAAACAGGTCAATTCTTAACAACAAAACATAATTCTCATTTTAAATGCAAGGGTCGAACAAAATGTAATATCATAACACGACTTTTGCTATTCGTGTTGCTCCATGGTTTGCTTAGTTTGAAAATTTAAACTTAAACTAGTGAACCGAAGTCTCAACGAGTGCACTATAGACACAACTTAAACATACAAGGTGCACGAATCATAGCCTCCTTTTGTTTTTAAGGCATGATATCTTAAATTACATAAACATGGTCTAGAATCTGATATGCATTAAAATGTTATCTTTTTTCGTCTTATATGTCATATTTAAGTTCATAATATTCAAAAGGGAACATCTTGTTCTTTGTTGTACATTCTTCCATTATCAAAGGATATTCCCTTACCACTCTTCGAGTATTGAAAGAAATTAAAATCCTGCACTTACAAAAAAGGGGTATAAAAATAAGTCTTGTACATGCTTTATTTTCTTTTTAACATGACCTCTTATCACCCTTTAGCGGTGAAAAAAGGGCTATTATTATTCCATTACCAAAACAACCTTATATATCTAACACACATATAATAATTATTTTTCATTTATAAATATGAATATTACGGTACATAACAAGAATAAATAAATTAAGAACATGTCTAGTCTTGGGGTTCATGTGCTTATCATCGGCACGGTTGCCCTAGCATCACTGTGAAGGGGTTAAAATCCCATCTTTAGAGATCCTATGTTGAGCGTTGTAACAAAGTCAGTTAACATCACATCACAAAGCCTTAACCCATGTATATGCTTTGAATGGCTCGAGCTTAGTGTAAACTGAGTTGCATTTGAAAAGAGTCCATTGGTTCACTTGAAAATTTATACAGCCTGCAATAAAAAATTAATTAATAATGTGTAACGAGAGAGAAAAAAGAGAGTCTAATAACATCTCAATGGTTTGTGCCAAATTATTTAAAGGATGTGGTACATCCTATTAAAAAATCACTTAAAATCTATTTTTAAAAAAATCCACTAAATTTAGTTATTCTCCTTCAAAAATTCTAATAATTTTGATTAAATATACTCCTTTAAATTACTACATATTTTTTATTATGGATAAATTCTAATATTTTTCTTCGACTCTAACCAAACAATTTGATTTATACAAACATTATAAATATGCACACTCATTCTTTTTTTCCATCACATCACTTATTACTTTTTGAGCCATTCTAGTTGATTCTCATGCTAAATTAAGTTAGAAACCAAGACAGGCGCTTGGAGATTACAAGTTTGATAGAATCGATAACATTAAATCAACAATTAATTAAAAACATTATTAATTTACCCAAACCAGAAATTCGCAAATCATCTTAGTAAAAGCTTTTTAAAACGATACCATGGCAGAGGAAAATTTCTACATGGGTGAGAGAATTAAACTTGAATATAAAAGCGAGAAGCAGCCGTTGAAAAGACGGTAAAGGTCTGTGCAGTGAATGGGATCATAAAAATTCATTTTTGGTTTACATTGCACATTACCTTCCCTGTCCTTGTCGCACTCCCTGCAATCTATGGTTCTTCGAATATACTGTATCGTGCCTTATTAGCCTTTTTACACATCTCTTTCGTTTGGTTTCCCTGTCACTGTTCATCCACTCGATCTGTTCAATTCAGGTACTTGCCGTGCTTCAATCACCTTCTTCCTTTTCTTCTTCACATGGCTTTCTGTTTGATTCCCGCTGTTCCATTTAACGCTTGTTTGAGCATTATCGCTTACTTAATATCCACGATTTAGGGCTTTATTCGAGATCTTTATTGTTCGTCGCGTCGATACAAATACAATCCACCATGACAATCGCCGATTCAGTTTTTCCGATGGATAATGTGGCCAGTTGCATACTGCTTCCGCCGGAGGAGGAAAACCGGATCGTGTCGGAGTTGATCAAGGAGTCGGAGCTTAATTTGAAAGAAGGCAACTTATATTACGTTATTTCTAACAGGTCTGAATCTTATTTCTTTTATTTTTGTTGTTTTAATTTTAACGAATCTATGCTATGCTATGTTGTGCGTCATGGTTTCGGATATAATTATCGTGTTAAAATCTATGATGATTGGCGCCTGCGCCCCTTGGTCTTTTGGACTTTTTATGTAGTCAATTAATTTGTGTCTCTATCATGGAGTGAATGGATCATCGTGTGTTGTGCTTGTGCCTAGACATGTATATGATTGTATGTTTGCTCCGATGTATCTATTCTTTTGGATTCACCCTCCTTAAAAAAATCTGCTAGGGTTGCTCTTTTGAAAATCTTATTAGGGAGTTGCTATGGGGTTTGTAAGGGTAGCGTTATGACACCTGAGAGCTGAGATGAGTTGTCAAATATTTGTTGATTATTGCTGGTATCATTAGTAGTCAATCTCAAATAGTGGCACACAGTGGTAGTCCCAGAAAAACGTTATAGCAGGATGGCTGCTATTTTGAGCCCTAAATCCTCATTAATGATCAAGGCGGTATATTGAGCAGAGATTGTAACAGCTGCTGGACATTGTTGTTTCAAGTCTGGAGATTGGCCAGAGATTGTAACAGATGCGGGATGCCGAAGATTGGCTAGAAAAGAGGTGTGCAGAAGTCAGAACAGAGCTACGGCTCGGAGGTATTCAGATGCGTCTAACCCAGTCGCTCCCATGACGCCTGCAAAATGGCATGATCTTGGCCGTGAATTGCGCTGCTCTAGTTGTGATGGCCAGGGGTGATGCAACAGAGAAGAGAGTGGTGTGACCCTGCAATGTGATGTGATGGTGCAATAGTGTCTCTATCACATGGTATTAACTACTCTGGCGGGTATTATCATAAATGTTTGAAGTTTGATTGAATATGACCAACAAGCAATAAATGTTTGACAAATCACAATGGTGCCAAATCCTTTGAGAAAAAAGAATGGGTACAAGAGTAATCACCATCTTATTATTATTGTTGTGTATTGGATCCTTTGTAGAATAGTTAATAGCAGGTTATAGCGATGTGTCAATTGTCATATGGCCTGGCTGTGGCAAAAGGGGCATTGTGTTACAATTGTGGAGCAGAGGCAGCGGCCTGAATTAAAGGCTAATAGTGGACAAATTGCAGCCACTATGGTCAACAAATCTTACTCAATCCTTGTTTTGTCCCCTCTTTGTTTGCAAGTTCTCAGATTTTTAAGATGGTATTTGACATTTATGCCCCTGCCCCCACCCTCAAAATGAATCAGGGTTCATTCCAAATCCTTCATTCTTCAAAGAATGGCATGTTAGGTTGCTACTCTGTATGGCAGGTGATGCATTTCCTGGCTAAGTTCTTGCTTTTCCAGCAGCCCCAACATGTTTTCTGGCTGCCCCGTAACCTCGGATGAGTCTGCTTTTTTTTCCAGACTCTGCTCATAGTTCATACTTGCAGGTCTGCTCCTTGTTTTGCTGCAACTTCTTCCATGATTCCGTCCTTAGTACTGTCTCTTTTTGCCATTAATTATTAATTCCGACCCCTTTGGTGGAGTGATGGCATCGTCTCAGTCACAACCAGCCCAACACAGCTCCTCAGCTTCAGCCTTATCTTGTTATTGACTTGTTAATTATGACTTAGTTTGATGCTGATTGTGTATCTGCATTTTAATTATTAATGATGGTAAATATATAATTTTTGGCAATTTTTTAATATTTGAGCATTTATAGTTATCCTGCTGTCTGGGATTGACTACTACCATCCTTCATAAATCACATGATGTTTTTCCTTATACATAATATGTTTACGGATTGTTATGTTAAAGTATTAATGCATATCTGTGCATTTTTGTATTGCATCCTGATCTTGCCATAAATTTGAACAACAAACTTTCAACTGTGGTTTTATGAGCTCATTTATTTGTTTTTTTTCTTCTTAATTTTTTAATTAAGAATGTCTAAAAAAAATAAAAGATAATTAGTTTTATTATTTTGAAAAAAGAAGCTAAAAACTATAAAAAAACAGTTTTATTGCATGTTTGATTCAACTTATTTTTGCCAGTTTAGAGAACTTTTGAAAAATAAGTGATTATATCTCCCCAAAAAATCTCAACCAGACATGTTCTTAGTTCTTTTCTCATAAGCTAGAATGAGTAGATTCTGAAAAAAGTAATGAAAAAAAAACTATATGATAGTAGTGCTTTTTGCCACAAGCTTATCTAAATGCACCCTATAGTGTATTACTTTTCTCATGTATCTATTTTTAATCATGTTTTTTTGCTACCCCATGCAGGTGGTTTTCAAGGTGGCAGAGTTATGTTGGGCCTTGTGTTGGTATGCTTTCAGTCGACAAGCAATCTTCTGATGGCCATAATGCCAACATGACTCACCCAAAGATTGCAGATAGACCTGGGCCTATTGATAATTCTGACATTATTTCTAAGGGAAATAGCTGTGACAACAATAATTTAGATATTCATCGAATGTTGGAAGAGGGTACAGACTATGTTTTAGTTCCTGAAAAAGTGTGGGAAAGGCTGTTGGAATGGTAAATTTATTATATAAATATGTTGCTTTATAATTTGGAAAAAATTAATGATCTTGTGATTTGTAGCTACAAGAAGAGCCAGAATGCATAAATTATTTTGATCTTGTATTCTTTGAAGAAAGAGGCATAAAACCATCTTTTATGCAACGGATAATTTGAGAACCCAGATTTAGTACCACAAATTATGTTTCATGAAGAAATTTTCTAGTAGTTTATATGAACAGGGTTTTGGAACATAGTGAAAGAAGAGCCAAAACATGTTTAACTTAAAAAAATTTCCCCTGAATCCTCATAGGCAGTATACTCTTGTTTTTGTTGATTTTTTTACAAGTCTAGGTTTAATATTAAAAATTTGAAGCTAACCTAAGCATGATATATGGAAACCTCTTGGCATTTTGGGCATGGAAAAAATGTTTGATTTGTGTTGTGTGTAAATAGATTTGTGTCTCAATTGTCTAGGTACAAAGGTGGACCTGCTTTACCAAGGAAGTTAATTTCTCAGGGTCATGAACATAAGCAATACAATGTTGAGGTTTACCCACTTAGTCTAAAGGTGACTGATGCGAGAGATAAGAGGCAGTCAATTGTAAAATTAAGCAGAAAGGTACCGATTGATTTTGTTGCAGACTCTTTTGTTCTAGTTAGCTTTGCAGTAAGGCCAATGTTTAGAAAGGGTGCTAGTTCATTTATTTGTATGCATTTTTAAAATAATCAATTTTTATTTCCTGTAATTTTATGTTTAAATAAGGTCATCAAAAATGGGATTTCACTTGGAATAGGAGAAATGTAAGACTGATATGTTTTTCTGTTTAGTTGAGGAATGCCCATAAAAATTTTAAAATTGTAAGTGCATACCATACAATTAAATGATAACATATACATGCTTATGCTGGTGTCTTGACACATTGTGCTTCTAATCTGGATTAGGGCTATGTTTGGTTGTAACATTCTTGTCTTTCTGTTCCTGTAATATATTTTAGGCGACCATTGGTGAACTTCATGAGCTGGTGTGCAAAATTAAAGGAGTAGAACAAAACAAGGTGCTGGTCTTTTTTAGCCTCCTTATTTTATTTTTTTTTTCTTTTTTTTTTATTATAAAATCTTACACTTCTCCTTCTGTCCTTTTCCTTTTTTGTTGGTTGTCAATTAGGCCTGTATTTGGGATTACTTCAATTTGAACAAACAATCATTGCTGACAGTCTCAGACCCGAAGACATTAGAGGATGCAAACTTGATAATGGACCAAGATGTGAGTAATCTTGAGTTGTATAGGCCTTTAATTGTAATTGATTTCAAGCTGGAAATAGAACTCCAAAGCTTTAATAATTTCTTCTTTTGCCTACAAAGTGGGTATTATGAAGTGCTATAAATGTGGTTTTCCATTACAAGGAACATACATCCAATATATGGTAATTTGGCTATATTTAAGTAGAGATATGAACTGAATATTCTTTTGGCTTTCTTCTAAATTTATGTTTAGATACTAAGACATCCTAGCTTTTTGCTTGGTATTGATTCTTCTATATTGTTGCTCCTGATTCATCTCTTGCTCACAGATTCTTCTAGAAGTATCACTTGATAGAGATGGCTCTTCTCATTCTGGCATGGATTCAATGGGAAATGAATTAGCTTTGGTGCCATTAGAACCTTCAAGGTCATCTATGTCCATTGCTGGGGGACCTACCATGTCAAATGGTCACTCGACTGGGTCTAGTTTTAGTTTGTATCAGGGAAGTTCTGTAAGTTCATCGTTGACCAATATGGATGATAGATATGATGTCTATAAAGGTGAAAGGGGTGGTTTGGCAGGGCTGCAGAACTTGGGGAATACCTGCTTCATGAACAGTTCTATTCAATGTTTAGTCCACACTCCACCACTTTCTGAATATTTCTTACAAGATTACAGTGATGAAATCAACATGGACAATCCTTTAGGAATGTGTGTACGTGACCATTTCCATTGGCTTATATGTATTTTTTCTAGTGTTCAACAGTTTATAAAATGGCGTACCATGATTGCTTTACTTTGAAGGCAATTTAAATTAATTTTGAAATTGTAACTAGTGTCTGATATGCAGGGTGAGTTAGCACTTGCATTTGGTGACTTGTTGAGGAAATTGTGGTCTTCAGGGCGAACTGCTATTGCACCCCGTGCATTCAAGAGCAAATTGGCCCGATTTGCTCCACAATTCAGTGGTTATAACCAGCATGATTCTCAGGTTAGTTTATGAAAATTGTCAAAGTTCCTAATTTTGAAATTATTGTCAAGTTAATAAACTCAAGTGCTGTTATTATTACTTAATACCAGAACATTATCTCCTTGTGCAACATCTAGACAACTTTAGGGTTTCTTCCGCTGATTTTCCTGTAATATGAAATGCCTTTTATTCAGCATTCATTGTCTCTGTCAGTACACCATCTTTGGTTACATCTGTTTCAACCCTTAGTTGATCATTGAATTTGAGAGTAACTCAGTTAATTTTGTTTTCTTATGTAATCTATCTTTTGCCTTTGCTTAACTTACATTTGCAGATGTAGCAATCGTAGTCCTATCAATGAGAGTTTGGTCTGCGTTAAAATTGGACTAGAGAAAATTTGATTATTGCTTGAATTTCTCAGTGACAGATTTTTGTTATTTTAAAATTGACCTTCACCACTAAATTTTAGAAGTCATTGAACTTAAGTCCTTTTATGAGTGTTGTCTGTTCTTGGAGTAATGTATTTGTTTTTTTAGGAATTGCTTGCCTTTTTATTGGATGGATTGCATGAAGATTTGAATCGTGTGAAACAAAAGCCTTACATTGAAATGAAGGACTCGGATGGTAGGCCAGATGAGGAAGTTGCATCTGAGTGTTGGAAAAATCATATGGCTCGGAATGATTCATTGATTGTTGATGTATGCCAGGTGAGAATATGTACATGTTGTGTCATAGACACTTATTGCATGAAGCCATGAATTATAATTGATCTGCCATTGGTAAGCTGAATAACTAAAATTTCTGCCTTATTGTTTCTATGCTCCCCTCCCCCCTTTTGGCACAAAAAAATGGGAAAAGAGAAGAAAAGAAAGAGAAGAACCTATAGTTATGAAAGCTGTTTGAGTTGTGAACCCATTGAGAAGATGGACTTTCAACTTTCTCCAATAATCCTTCTCTGATTTCTCTAAATTTTTTAACTTGATTTTCTTTAAAAGCTTGACAAGATGGACTTTCAACTTTCAAGTTCATTCTGGTTATCTTTACTAAGCACGGCATTTTGATTTTTCTGCAATAAAATCCCCAGGGTCAATACAAGTCAACATTGGTTTGTCCAGTATGTGGCAAAATTTCAATTACTTTCGATCCATTCATGTACTTATCATTACCACTGCCTTCCACTGTCACTCGCACAATGACAATAACTGTCTTTTATTGTGATGGGAGTGGTCTTCCCATGCCATACACCGTGACAGTTCTGAAGCATGGTAGCTGTAGAGATCTTTGCCAAGCATTAGGCATTGCATGCTGCTTGAAGAGTGATGAAATGCTTTTGCTTGCAGAGGTAAGTGCTTCTTATAAAAGTTGCTTCTTCTTGAATTTGATTTTGGTGGTTGATGGTTTATATGTCTCCCTTAGGTTTATGAGCATAAAATTTATCGATATCTAGAGAATCCGATGGAACCATTGAATTCAATAAAGGACGATGAGCATATTGTGGCCTATCGAGTCAAAAGTGGAGCCAGGAAAACAAAAGTTGAAATAATGCATCGATGGCTGGATAAGTAAGTTGACCTCTTTTGGTGAATGCTGTGTGATATACTGTATACACTAAAAGGGCACAATGCTCTAAAAAGTCATGGTTGTGTTATGAGTTTTTGTCATCTACGTAAGATGCATTATAGTGGTCTTTTTCCTTAACAATGTGTTTGGATGTGGAGTTTTGAGAGAGGAATTTCTTTTAAGTGGATTTAAAATATCATATGTAAAAAAAAGTGAAAGAATTCGAAAATTCCTTATCTTTTTCAAAGTCTCACTATCAACTCTCTCAGTTTTGGTGCTCCCTCTATCTCTGTTGTTCCATTTCCCCCTCTCTGTTCTCCCTCTCCCCCGTCTCTCTTTCACATCTCCCTGCCTTGCTCCCTCTCCCTCTTCCTTCCTGTCCCTCTCTTCCACACCCCTCTCCCCCTTTCTCTGATTCACCTCCCTTCCTCTCCTTTTTGTCTCTTTTGCTCTTCTTTCTCCCTCCCCCCTCTCCTGCATATTTGCACCTATCTGTCTCCCTTTCTTTCTTCCACACCTCTCCTTTCTTTTATCTCCTTCCTCTCTTTCACACATCTCTCTCCCTCCCTCTTCCCCACCCCCTCTCTTGTTCCACACCCTTTTCTAAAATAAATATTTAAGCTAAAATTTTACATATGATGGAAATTAATTTACTTTATCCAAAAAAGATTTTAGAAGGAATTTGAATTACTTTATCCAAACAAAATATTTTGAAAATGAAAAGAATTTAACTGAAGCAATTGAATATCCATTCATTTTAAATTCCTTAATTTTTTGCGATTCCCTAACCAAACACTACCTAAGTTTTTGATAAATTTATTCTTATGGTTCCCTTTTAACTAAGTATTCCTTTTGATTAGTTGAGTTCTATTGTAACTTGTAGAATTTTTTGGTTAAATAGTTTTTCCCCTTGAAAGTATCGGATTCAGGACAGGGATTTTCCCAAGAGAGTCAGTGTTAATAGTCACAGTTTTCATCTACCTGCTAATTTCTTCCAGATTACAAATGGGAACGAATAATCCAGAGATTGTTAATGGTGATTAATGCCACATGTCTTGGTGCCAAATAAATATCCAAATGGTTTTGGTTTATAGAGTAACTCTATAAACCAAAACCATTTGGATATTTATTTGAACATTTCTTGTAATTTTTCTGGTGATTTGGTTATTTTCTCCATTATTGGGCGTTTCAAGTACTACAGAGTCTTGCAGGTGCCATTCAAGTTGGTACCTGCTACTCAAGGTATGAATAAACCATGTAGGGAAATCTTCCATTGCATTGTTCCTCAACCAATTGTAGAGATTTCACCCAGTTGTTCCTGGTGCACTGACTTGGAAAATGATAATGCTTCAAAGTCTTTATTACTGATTGATTTGATTTTTGAATTACCTCAATGTTCACTGGACAGTATGAAGGCTGGAGACAGGAAGCTCTTTGGGACCCCGTTGGTTACTTATTTGGTAGAAGATCCTCAATTTGGAGCCAACATTGAGGCATCTGTACATAAAATGTTGGAACCTTTAAGAAAAGCATATTCCTCAAGTAAGTCTCATGATGGGAAGGAAAATGGTTTCATCTCAGCTGGCAGTGATGAGCAATCAAACATCTCCAATACTCAAAGTGAATCTCAGAGTTTAACAACTGGCAACAAAGAACAAGAGGGAACATCCTGTGGGGAGTCATCTTTCCAACTTGTTTTAACTAACGAATGCTGTTTGAGTTGTGAACCCATTGAGAAGGCTTCTTTTATAAAACCCAACCAAGTTGTAAGAGTCTTTCTTGACTGGACTGACAAAGAACATGAATTATATGATGCTAGCTACCTGAGGGATCTCCCGGAAGTTCACAAAACTGGATTCACTGTGAAAAAAACCCGGCAAGAAGCTATTTCTTTGTTTTCTTGCTTGGAGGCATTCTTGACTGAAGAACCTCTTGGACCAGATGACATGTGGTAAGATTGTTTTCATGCTTTTGAAATGGACTTTCATACTAGACTCTACTGTGTTTTGAGAGATATTGCTGCTTTACTTTTTATTTCTCAATAACTAGGTACTGCCCTAGATGCAAGGAACACAGACAAGCTACAAAGAAGCTTGACTTGTGGAAATTGCCGGAGATTCTTGTTTTTCACTTGAAACGGTTCTCATACAGTAGATACCTGAAAAACAAACTTGACACTTTTGTGAATTTTCCCATTCACAATCTGGATTTAACTAAATATGTGAAAAGCAAGGATGGACCGTCTTATGTGTATGACCTTTATGCAATCAGCAACCATTATGGTGGTCTAGGTGGTGGGCATTACACTGCGTATTGTAAGGTAAGTTCATAACATGCACCTGCTGTGATGCCGAGTCTTGTTTTTGTAATTTGTGATTTCTTTATGCTGTTTTAGATGTTTCTGTTTTAAACCTTGGGTTTAATTGTTCTGTGAATTTTTAACAGTTGATCGATGAAAATAAATGGTTCCATTTCGACGATAGTCATGTCTCTTCTGTTACTGAAGCTGAAATTAAATCTTCAGCTGCATATGTGTTATTTTATCAGAGAAATAGAATTAAAGGCCAGATGGAAGGGGAGACATCTCAGGTTCATACAGTATAGATCATGATGGGGCATTTTGTTGCTTGATGCCTATTTTACATGCTTAGCAGTTAGCACAAAGCGGAGCTTTTGTCCTGGATAGTTATTTTACTTCGCAGTGCAAGACTGCCAGGTAAAATATGAGACAAAATGTTCCGGTAGTGAAAAGAGCAATTAAACAAAAATGTTTAGGTGAGGCTCTGGTAGTTTTCAGTTCTTAATCACTACATGAATGATATCATTTTTTGATAGAGAAATTTTGGCAGTCTATGAACTTGAGATATTTCTGTTATTTCATTTCATTGGAGGTTAAAACAGATCATCATGAATTCACCATAATTGCTGTTTGACAGTTGTATGTATTGGTGTCGTGCTAATAGGGCGACGCTTGTGTTTGTGAAAGGAATCGTGCCCTCCTGTTATTATGTTGTTAGGATTCCAGTACCCAGTATCATGTGGAAAAGATGATTAGCACCTGACTATTTGTTTATTTTTTAAAATAATAGACTGCCCACTTTCTCTTGTATTGTCTTTACTTCATATCTGGTGCATTTTCGGTTATGTGTATGACTTAGCTGCCTGGATCTTTTGGATCATTTTTCAGATTTTTGTCCGGTAATATAGGTCAAATTGAGCAAATGTCGTATTTTTATTTTGAACACCTACAGTCTGTTTTCTGCCTCTAGTTCGAGGCCTGCAAACTATGAGACCCTGGAGTTCTTGTTAATCTACCTTGATTGGGCGTCAGTTTGTGTTTGATTCCTGTTTTATGCGGTGGTTGTTTCCGTAGGGTTTGCTTGACCTACTGAAAATTTATGCCGTCTTCTGCTGTAGGCAAAATGAAGTCCCTGCAAGGCTGCAACCATGTTGCCTTTTTTGGGTATGTTTGGGAATTTGATTTTAGAGCTTAAAAAGGAGGTTGAGAACAAAATTTTCATCTCTAATATTTTTATACTTTGACAATTTTTAGTGGGAAATAAATGAAATGATAAATTAAGATTATTATCAAATTACACATAGCTTTATTCTTTTTGATTTTTTATACTAACTCTTAAGTTTGAAAATATTATACTAAACATTTCTTTATATGTTTAAAAATATTTACATTGATATTTTTTCATGTCTTTAAATTTTACACTAACACTCCTTACAAAGTAGATGAATATAATGACTTAAAAAAAATGATGAGTAAAATTATACGAAATCTCGAGGTATCATTGTAATTTACTTGTATAAGAATGATATGATTATCTTACCTTAAAACTTAAAAATGATCTTTTCTTTAGTATCTCTTATTTCCAGTGCATCTGGGGCTCATGCAGTTGAAGTTCATCTGTAAACTTAGAGGAGAAGTGGAGAAATTGTTATTTTGTAAAAGTTTGCCAGACTTACCCTCACGAATCATTAAACCTTAGAAAAAACCAAATGTAGTAAAGTAGTAAGGGTAAAATGGCATTTTTACTAAAAATAAACTTTTATAATTTTATTTTCACACTTTTTATTTTTCTTAAATCAAACAACCCGTACTTTCATCTTATTTCTCACATTTTTTCTTTTCTTTTTCTCACGTACTTATTTTCACTCCCATTATTTCTTATCTATAGCATACGAAGTTCATCTTGTATAGAGAAACTTCCGTGGTCCAGAATTTCGACAATAATTTCAATTTCCCAATCTAGTGTCAGGCTGGCAGCCCACTACGTGTTTTGTAACTCCTATGAACGTTAGGCGTTTACCTTCTATTTCCCTCAATAGCTGTTAAAAGATTACGTTCAGAAGATGCAGGAGCCTTGCGTATGAGAAATGAATACTGCAAAAGCAAAATGTGACCGTATCACATTATTATGAAATAATGTCTGATAAAAATACCAATCAATGTATCTATTCCTGTAATACATAGATAGTCCCGGGGGTGGGGAGTGACAAAAGCTCCTCAAGTCCACAAACAACTACCTTTACTTCCTAGACCAGCAAGTAAGCGACATCGCACTGCAAAGACGACGTGTACTGCCTTCAAGATTAAAAGAATCAGAGCAAAAGGGTTAACATTCTTTATGCTGCCAACAAAAAAAGTGCGTGATGCTGTCTGTTTGCTAATGGCTACCTTTTTCAGACGTGTCGTTTTGTCCCCACAACGGTGCTAATAAATAATGATACTACTTGTGACAAACCATGCAACAAATTACTTAAGATGGTCGTTCGTCAATGCTAACCTAACCCAATCTTGATGATTATTAGGGTTAGGGGTACCCAATTATTGCTACGTACCAGCTACTTTATGGAGTATAAATTGCCAATTTTTTCACAAATTCAATTTTACTCTCACTCAAACAGACACTTATTAGACAAATCGAGTTGGCCAATCACAGGGATTAAACGATCAAAAGCTGCAAATTTGTTGCTTGCATCCAAATGTAACTATCCCTTAACAGGCAAATTTCAAAATTTGAATGGATACGAACGATGGTGACGTTTGATATATGGCACTTTATGACAAAGGTCACAATAATTCCAATAGTAAAGAACAATCAAAGTGAAAAATAAATAATTAGTATTAATAATGTAGCTTGTGTTGTGGGGTTTACCTTTACTCCGTTCTAATTCTGCCTTTGCTCTTCTCCCCATTGCCATGCCCCGGTGTCTTCCTTTGGATTCTGCTTCGTGCTGTTCATAACCATCTTAATAAGATTCCCGTTATAGCTCTTGGCGTTCTCGAGTTTCGCACCGGCTTCGTCCAGATGCCCCTTGGAAAGCCAACGAGTCCAACGCGGAATACACAGCATCGATCTGCGCAAAAAGCATGTTATCGTAGTGGAGGTTACTGGAGGGGTAGGCTTGGAGGTTGGATTTGATCCATGCCTGGGCTTGCTTTGGATCTTTCATTCTAGAAAAGTACTCGTTTCCCAGGCCTACCATTAATTTCACATCTGCGTCGTAGAGCTTCACCTTCGTTGCTCCCATGGATTTCACCAACGCAACGCGTCGTCTTGCGAGGGGAGATTGTTCGCTATTTGACCCTAGTTTCTTCCGAAAGACGCAACGCTCCTTGCGACAACAGCTACAACTGCATTACAATTTACGACATTGCCAATTTCAATTCCGCAAGAGCGAGTAAAATTAAAATAAAATTGGCTTAATTACCGCTAATGAAGAGCATTATGAAGAAGCGCCAATGGTGCTCCATGGATCTTTGGATGCAGACATGGGAGATAATAGATATTTTTATTTTAGATAGGAAATAATATATAGAAGAAAATATTCGCTCGAAAAGAATGGGAAAGATGCCGCAATAAAATTCCATAATTTACAAACAAGACGAATGAGATGCTTCTTCATGGTTTGCTTACTTTTATCATAGTGAAGAAAATTGTCATAAAAAAAAAGAGAGGAAAGAAACGAATTCAATCCCTTTATTTATTGCCCATTTAATCTATGCATAATTAAACTCAACAAATTCATTTAATGATGAAAATAAAATTCAATGGATTAAATTTCATAAAAAAATACTAGTAAATTGATTTGTGATTCAATTCAAAATTTATCGGGTCCATTCCATTCACGCCCTTAATTCAGTCTGCATTCGTGCGTGATGATATGTATAAACCCGTGCCGTGACTCTTTAAAGTATCAGGTCTGTTCTCATTCTTACACTTTAATATTTTTATACGTTTTTTTTTTGTTTATGAGAAAAAATATTATAAATTTAATTTAAATATTGAGTTTTTTTTTACTATGACTCAATCAAATATTAACATATATAATGAATTATTCACTTTTATAAAAAAAAATATTTTATAAATAATTTTTAATTAGTTGATAATTTTTAGGTAAAATTGTATTTTTGGTTCTCCAATTTATCTCCAATTTTGGATTTGGTCTCCCTATAATTTAATTCACAAATTTGGTCTCCCACTTTTATCAATCCATGCATAATTAGTCACTGAAAATCCGATTTGGACGTTGACTGCCACATGTCAACGTCTGAGTGGTCCACAGTTTAATTCGCACATTTGGTCCCCAGTTTTATAAATCCCTTTATAAAATCAACCAAATTTTATTACTGGAGAAGTTGTATTTCAAATTTCAAACAAAAATACAATTGTCATACATAGGTCACTTAACCAGTCGTATACACATAATACCACATGGGGGAGCAAAAAAAAATAAAAAATAGGGGGTTATTACAAAACCTGTTAAAGTAAGAGATCTGAAAATTTATGCGTCACTTTTCCAAGTTGAACACAACCCGAAAGTGGAAGAGAGACAAAAAGTTATTTTTCTCTGAATTTCAAGTGAGTAAAAAACTTACGATGAAAAATAAGTACGAGATTTATCAAGACCTACCATGTCTCTAACACCATTGGCTAAACCATTCAAAACACCAATTTTGTAGGAACAATTTATAAAGGGATTTATAAAATTGGGGAACTAAATGTGTGAATTAAACTATAGGGGGATCAAAATCGAAATGGGAGTAAAATTGGGGGACCAAAAGTACAATTTTACCTAAAAAAATGAAGCATTTACAGGGAACCACTCAGACGTTGACACGTGACAGTCACACGTGACATTGACACGTGACCGTCAATGTCTAAGGTTAACGGTCAACGTCCAAATCGGGCATCCAGGATCAATTTTATAAGGATTTATAAATGTGGGGACCAAATTTGTGAATTAAATTATAGGAGGACCAAATCTGTAATTCGAGATAAAGTGGGAACCAATTTTACAATTTTGCCTAATTTTTAAACTGATAATGCAAGATAATTAAGATCAAATATCATTCTTTTCCTTTTTTAAAAAATAAAGCGTAAAAGTATCATTATTTTACAATTATTCAGTCTGTGCAGGATGTTTTATTGGCGGCCATACCATACGCCAATGGGTTGGAATAGTATTTGCTGCCCATCTTATTTTTTGGGTTAAAAAGGATATACACATGATCAGTTATCAATTATTAATTATATTATTAAAACATTATAGAATTTTTTTTATTTTTTATTCACAAAATACAAAATTAAAATTATTAAAAGGATTATAATGAATATAGTGTTTGATTAAATCAATCAATTAACTTGATTGAATCTTATATAAATTTTGATTTAATATATTATGACAATTAATTTATTTGATTTTCTATAATTCTTTTTTTTTTATAATTACGGAAATCAATTAACAAGTGATCAAAATAATAAATAAAATAACTTATTTAATCATGATATATTTAATTACGTAATCAAACAAAATTTGAATATTCTAGTGGATAATAATACAATATTATTTATATTCAGATTAATTGATTACTCTAGTATATATTTATATTCAAATTTATACTATATTTAAATTAAGAGATCTTATAAGTTTTATTTTGATTTAATAATACAAATATATACGTATTATAAATTTATATAAGATTTTGTTGCATAAATAAATTTAACTATTTTTTTATCCATAAAAATTTAAAATAATACCACTAAATTTTATAATAACTCATACATCATACTCTATTATTTTCTCTCTTGATAGATGTCAAATAATATCTCATTCATTATTCTCTCTACAGTTAAAATTTTCTATTGTTACTTTAATCCTTTTAATTCAGAAAATATATAATTAGATTTAGTTAATCTAATTATGATTGGTATATATTGATTCAAATAAATTAATAACATTATTACATATTACGATTCAAAGTTAAAATTAATAGACAATATTTTTAATTTGAATATTTAATATTTTTTAAATATTTAATTTAAAGTTTTTTTTAGAAGCCAATTGAATTTCATCAAAAAGGAATATTTAATCCATATATATTTTGATTCAAATGAAATTGTAACATTAACGATTTCCCTAAACTTCAATTTCAAGCACAAACCTTTCGTCAAGCAAGCTGTTATAAAAAAACAGGATAGTAAAAATGTTATGTGACTTGTAAGTTAGGTCTTAACTTTTTAATTGTTTGACATACACGAGTATACTAAAATCATATAAATGAATAGTAAATTCAGGATAAGCTCACACTGATTTGATTTGTGAGAACGGTGGATAATGTAGACGGAACCAAGCAATTGTTCCCTGATTAGTTTACTTTCACATTCACATGATCAACATTTCATTTTGGATGCATGCCTTTACAACTACGAAGCTTGATTAACACTCCTTTTTATTATTAGAAAACAAAAAAAAAACCTTCGCTTATTTGTCTGCTATTGCACAAAAGAAATCAACGAATCAAAATATTTTACAATATAGAAAAGTGATAAAGAAAGAAAAATCAGCGTATGATAAAAAAAAATATAAAGGGAGAATAAATTAGATAAAGTACATAGGAAATATCATATCTTTTATAATGGTTCATTATTTTCCCATTATTACTCTAGTCTTACTAGTATTATATAATGATCAAATCTGGCAATCGGAACTACACAGGCAGGGACGAACCAGGAAAAAATGGGTAGGGGGCCAAATTTTAACGCATAATTATTTTAGGAAGAAATTTAACACGTTGTCAGATTTAAAGTTATTAGGCCACTTCATCAAAGATTCTACGTTGTTATTTGATTGAAATTTTAGTCCAAAGATAGTAGAAATAAATAGTTCAGTGCAACAGTGTATTATCAAAGATTCTATCTGCCATTTTTAATGGCTCTGCATCTAGTCAATCTGACTCTAATTTTTTTTTTATTAATAGATAAATATAAAGCAACAAAACCCATTCAATTTATGAGTGGACAATATCCCACATGCTATAGGAATATGGACTTAAGAAAAAAAAAAAAGCAGAGGGAGGAGGAGAATTCCTTTAATTGATATGCTTTTATAATTTATTTTGCCTTGTTTGCCCAGATTAATGTTGAAAATTAGGAAAACTGTAGTTCATTTTGTTGGACTCACATCACATGCTTTGTAGCTGTCAAACATTAAAAGTTTATAAACTGATTTCGGAATTTTCAGAAGGATGCATTGTGAACTTTCTTTCCGTTTGACTGCCGCTCATTAATCTAACGGAAGAGACACCTTTCATGTCCTTTCTGATTCATCCGAAAACCAAGACCCTTGCTCCAACCATAAGTATATATTAACCGAGAGGATCTTCATCCTTCCAATTTCTATTTTGTATTTTTGTAATAAAACATTTAACTTTAACGTGTCAATTTTTTATTTTTCTTTTTGCAGGCACCACTATGAGTTTACACTTTACACTTTACAATGTTTCATATAATATCCCCCCTTCATTATATAGATGATAACTACTGCACTTTGTAATATGCTTGTTTAATTAAATCAACAATATTGATAAAGTCTTATCCTTCTGGCTAAGATGGTTTGGTTATATAAATCACACAACATTGTTAACTCAGATGTTTTATTAAATTTGAAAAATAGTTATTTTTTGTTCTGTAAATTAAAAAAAAAAGATTTTTTTAAATTAATAAACTTACCACATATTTAAAATTTGTTTCTCAAAGCGTATACCATTTTTTGGGGATAATTTTATTTTTAGTCTTTCAAAATATATAAAGGACATTACTTTCTGGTTCCTGAATTATAAAAGAGATATCAAAATTAAATCATCCTTTGGTGTATTTTTTGGGTACATTTCTTTGTTGTATAAAATGATAAAATTAAAGGCTTAAAATAAAATTTGTTTATTCATAAAAATATTTTTACACTACTTGACTTCCAAAGTATATTACCGGTTAAAATTTATGGTCAAATTCTTTAGGGGGCATCCTAAAATAAACTGCAAGGAAATCAGCATCCATATAAATATGTTAAATCTCGATGCTTGCATACAACTTATTTGATTTGCACTAGGCTGAACTCACGAAATGGTGTACATCTTTAAAACTTTTTCCAGAGTACATAAAGAGCGAGCCTAATGCCAATAACATAAGAAAATAAAAAATATGCCATGCCCCTTATGATTTGGAAGCATACATTTAGATTGACATTTATTCATTTATGATGTATTTTGCAACTAAGATGCTTCAAATTTCACTGATTGCAAGACCTTGCTTATGAAAATTAGCTTTATACTTTGCTTGAAATTGAAGTTCCATTCCCTCGTTAGAACTTATTAATCCAATTATGCGTAGGTGTCTACAATCAGATGCTGGCAAGTGTTCTTGACCACGATGACCAATTGACCATATTCAAAACCAGGTTATCAATGATGATGCTCAAGGAGTGGCAACGTTTTCCTTTGCAAGAGGAGCAATCTCATCACCATCAATTCCAGGTTCACTGCCAGCAACCTCTAGGCTCAACAGCACCTTTTCCCAATGTTTGGCTGGTCCCTGCATCAGAATCACCCCAATGATGAGATAAACTGCATTTCCCTCCATGGCTCATGCCTTAGAGGTATAAAGTATAACATTTTCTGTTGCAGTGAGTTATAAGCAAAATCAGCACCGACCCAACAGAAAGTGAGGCCTAAAGAAAAATCCTTTTTTACTCTAAAAAACTGAAGGCAAAATAGCTTTTTGTTGGTAGCCTAAAGCTCAAACTTTAGTTGTTTTACTCATGGGTCAGTCGTGAGCAAAACAAACGTTTCACACAGCAGCAAATTGCATGCTTACCTTCCATGAAAAGTCTTGGGACATGCAGTTCTGGATCATCTGTGTCATGGCTGGGGTACCATAGGTTCCAAGGGCTCTCTTTACAGTAGTTGCTAACTTTTCCACATCAACTGGATCAACAGCTTCACACTACAGAAAAACACTACTTATAATCTTTCCGATTCACTCCTCTATCAAAATTATGCAAGGCTATGTTTCTACTCTACTTACTTCAACGTTGAATGCTCCCATGTGGAATCCAGTATACCCTTCTTGAACGGTGTCAACAAGTCCACCAGTGGAGGAAACAATGGGCACCTTTCACAGACATTTAATGTTTAAAGAGTAAAAATAATGTTGTAAGGGAACACCAAGGTGTAGATGAGAAGGAAATAGAGAAAAAGAAGGGCATAGTCTATACCGTTCCATATGGCATGGCATGCAACTGAACAAGACCACAGGGTTCAAATCTACTTGGGATCACTATAAAGTCAGCTCCAGCAATAATCTTGTGAGCCAAGGGACCGTTAAATTTTGCTACTCCTCTGGCCTTGTCAGGATAGATTTTCTCTAGTTGCTCAATTTGCTTCTCCATTATCTTTTTACCTGTTCCCTGAAGAAAAAAGGATATGAACCATCAGCATAACTTTGATCTGGTAGCAGAATCAGTAATATGGATTAACAAGATACCAACAATAGAATCAAGACACTTACAAGAATCATAATCTGAACATTCTGGTCAATGAACTTTGGAATAGCTTCCACAAGAATATCTGAACCTTTCTGCTCTTCAAGCCTACCAATGAAACCTATCAGAGGGATATTCCTGTCAACAGGCAAGCCAACCTCTGCTTGAAGTGCCTCTTTCAGCAGTGATTTTGCTTCGGTGACCTAATAATGACAGTTTTGATGAGCATGCGCTAATTTCTATGGTCCATAACTCAATATCAATGAGTAAACCATATTTAATAACAGGAAAGATACTACTTACAGTTGTTGCATCATAGTGTAGATCAATGAACTTATCAGTTTTTGGACTCCACTCCCTATTATCCATGCCATTCACGATACCAGTGATGCCACGTGAACGAATTACGTTGTCCAGTTCTACACCTCTTTCCTCTCCGGTAACAAGTTCCTGGGCATAGTATGGACTTACAGTGAGTACTCGGTCTGATTCTAATATTGCAGCCTTCATCCAGTTAAGTTTCCTTCCCTTGACAGGCTTAACATGCCTGAAAACGAAACATGAGAAATATTTACATGGTTGAATATATAAAAGTCAAGTGTATAAACTAATAAACCACAAACATGTTATAAGTTATTTTTGAACAGATAATGGTGTCATACCCATCAGTAAAGTCAAAAGAGCTCTTGAATTTGTTAGGTAAATTGAGAAGAGAGAAGTCTGCAAAGGAATGCCTACCCTGGTAGGCTATGTTATGAATACAATATGCAACCTGCCATGATGGGTCAAAAGGAAAGTCA
Organism: Glycine max; assembly: GCF_000004515.6. Lineage (NCBI taxonomy): Eukaryota > Viridiplantae > Streptophyta > Magnoliopsida > Fabales > Fabaceae > Glycine > Glycine max. The sequence goes on from NC_038256.2 coordinate 45,327,875, forward strand.
GTTTCCCTAGAATGAATGACTGATGAAGACAAACATGCATAAAGTAAATAAATCCTCACCTTTGCGTTTTTGTAAATCCCCTTGGTCTGGTACATTGATTTCAAGTAGCATGGAAGAAGGGCAGTGTGCCAATCATTGGCAATAAAAATTACATCTTCGCCTGCGGGAAGACAGAAAAAGCTTGTAAACTAAATTTAAAGTTTTTTCTAAACCGAAATTAAAGATCAAGGAATAAACCAGAGAGCCATACCATATGGTCCTGAGAAATATTTGCTGCTGTTTAAGTTCAAAACCCTTGGTGCCTCAAGTGCTGCCTGAAAGTTGCTCAACATATTGATAATGTCATTTCCAGAGTCAATCAATATAAATGTGTTGTAATTTTCAGTTATCAAATACTAGTACCAAATGAGTACTCTCAACAAACATTAAAGTCATTCAAATCCCAGCTAACATAAATGTAGTCAGCAATGTCCTGAAATACATGTCTTAAGAACCGTGGCCATATCTTTGAGAAAGTTTTTTGGTTACAATTTGGTTGAGAAATTAAATCAATTAAACAAACAGGGTATGGATAGTTATGATTCAGAGGACATGGAAATTTGAGCAATTATCGAGACAATTGCTTATGATTAGCAGTTAGGGAGGGAAAAAAAATTTAAGACAATAAGCTACCTGGCATAACAAGCTGAATCTAAGTTGGTTGTCTTCATAATCTACTCCAGCACTAGGGCCATAGAGTTTTGACCCAGTCTTGCCCCATACCTTTTAAATCAAAATGCAAGAAAAATGTCAATTTATTAACTTCAAGGTGTCACAGTCAGTCTTCTGTCCTATAAATATTCCATTGTGTGAAATGGTTGATGCCAACAAAAGTATATAACCTTCTCAAGGAAACATGGGTGGTCCACAAAAACACGATCCACTCCTCGCTTATAGCAGTGAAAGAAACGGACAGTTTCTATTCTATCTCCAATTTTGACCTACCAACACAAAAAAGAAAAGAATAAAAAAACGAAACAGTTAAATCATTTACTAAGAATTACCTAGATTTATACCGATACATGATGAGAACCAAACAGTTACCTCCACCGTCACACTAGTGTCCCATGCATCCTTGTATTGGTCGTAACGCGGTGACACTGTCATGACACGGTGTCCATTTCCCTATATTAATTAGCACAAAACAGGGGTCAGATAAGAAGAAGAAGAAAACATCTATTTTATATTTATAATAATAACAATAAAAATAAATCGCACTTTTTTACTTTAAAAAATAAATAAATCAAACTTTATGTGATTCGTTCCTCTGTATGACAGTGATACACCAAACTTTCTTGTATTTTTTTTAAGAAAAATGTTTGGTCAACACAAAAATGTAATGCAATCGAAAGAGAGTAAAAATGACAAAAATATTTATTATAAAATTTATGATGCGGAATTCATATATTAGTATTTTTTATATTTTTATCATCAGATCCTGTATGTTATTTGGACTTATTTTAGTGATGATTTTAATTGTGATAGGTGGATATATATTTTTGTGCACTTTTTTACAATAAAAATTTAGGTAAATTGAGTTAAACTCATAAAATATTCACATTAGGAGTGAAAATCGAATTCAACTGATGCTCTTGTGGGATATAAATTTATTTCTTAGCAATTTGATGAATATTGGTTGGTATTATTTTGCAATTTAACCGAAGCTGTAATGGGTTTAATGATAGTTGAAGAATAATCGGAGAAAACGTGAAAAGAAAAGGGGATAAATGGTAACATGAGGATGAAAGTAATAACAGGTAAGAGAATATTGAATCCACTTACAGCCAAAGCTGGTGGAAGTCCTCCAAGAACATCACCAAGCCCCCCAGTTTTGCTCCAAGGTGCCACCTCAGTCCCCACAAAGATCAAGTTCATCCCACACTCAATCCTCCCCAAAACTCCCTCACGCCCACTCTTGTTACTTTTCGCAGACAGCAAGGTTTTGGTTTTGGCCGCACGGGTGGTTCGCACGTGCAGCTTGTTCAAGGATCTCAATCCCTGGCAGTTGAGACTTACCTGAGCCGAATAATTCACTTTGGCCTCTGTTCTCGACGCGCCACGGTGGCTCTGGCACGCGCTTCCTGACACCGCATAAGACACTGTTGCCATGCTTTAATTACTTCTTCTCCTAGAAGCAGCTTAAGATGATGTAAACAAGTGAAGGGAAGGTGAATACTATATATACTGCAGTAGTAGTGTGCGTGTGAGGGGGCTAGTCTTGAGCGTAAACGAGAAATCAGGATCCGATGGTGACGTGGGTTTGAACAACTGAGAGAGAAAGATACAGTGACTCACCGGTGAGATAGATAGGAGTTGTAGTGGTAAGTAACAACAAACTAGTTGTACAGAGCCTCGCGACGCGTGGCATTCAGTGAGGGATTTCATGCATACACACACCTCGAAATCGTGGCTTGTGGGCCATACCAGATTCTGATGAATCCCATGTGAGTAATTGTTTTTTATGGTCAAAAACTTGTTATTAATTGCCAAGATCTTTTGTTGAACCCCACCTTATGTTTCTTTCATGCGGATTTTGATTTTTCTTTTCTTTTCAAAAATACATAAATTGAAAAACAAATACTACTACTATGATTTCGAGAAAAATAATCAAGTGGCAGGCAGAAAGGACCAACAAAAGTCCCACCAAGAGATACAGATTCATTAATTGTCTATCAGCAGGACCACATCTCCTAGGAAACTGGAAAACACAGAATGAATTAATTGAAGACTTCAAGGCGTATCCCATTGTTTATAAACCATATAAATGAAGTTTCTTTTTATTGAAGAAATACTATAAATATACACTCACGTTATATAATTTCTTTTGTTTTATACCCTGTAGTTCATGCTTAAAACATTTATTTAAGTTATTGTCATTTCAATTTAATTTTTTTTTCAGTTTTCAATTTAAACGTATTTTTAATAATACAAGAAAATAATTTATTGGCTCGGTGGTTGGTATTTTGTTGGTGTATAGGGTGGGGTTTCAAACTTACCTTCAACGCTTTTACTTTAATTTGATCTATTCTAAATTATCTAGTTATTAATATTAAAATTGTTCATATTGATATATGTAATATTCATAAATTTGAATTTTGATACATCATACCAATTTAGTTCGTGTATTTTTTTTTTTTGCTGTTTACTCAAAATTTTAAGAATATACCTTTTAAATTATTTTTATATAATAAAATAAAACACTTTAAAAATGAATATATTTTCTATTATAGTTTATTTTGTGTTGATTATTAGACAATGTGACATATATATGTATATATTATGTGTTATCTAAATTTAAAAATGCATGCTATCTAATTTTGAAATTGACAGTATATATTACAATTTGTTTAGTTTTCATATCTTCACCTATTTTTTTATTTATTTATCATTTAAAATATTTAATTTAGTTATTTATCTTCTAAATTTGGATTGATTTTTTCCTTCTGAACCAATAATTATCTTCGATTTTAACACATAATTTTAAATAATTTATCAATTGATTTATGTGAAACTTTTTCTATTAAATTCATTACATAAAAATCATGAAACACAACAAAAGTTCAAAGCAAAAGAATTATAGATATATTAAAAAAATCATGTGAAAAGTGTGATTCACGATCAATGATTTTTTTTTTTATACTATCTTCCAATAACTCTATAGATTCAAATTATATAATATGAATTTGCCAATTCAAATTCTCTCTCTCTCTCTCTATATATATATATATAATTAGTTGGTCAATTCATATTAGATTTTTTAGTTTTCCAATTACTTGAATTGGCCAAAATTATATAAATATAATTAGCTATATATTCATTTTAAAATACTTATTTAAAAATTAAGCGAGAATATATAATTTGAACTTAACATATCTTTGTGATGAAATTTCCATTTCTAATGAACCCTAATTCTACTTTATTCCAAATTAAATTTACATTAAATAATGATTGGAAATAGCCAATTTAACTTTTTTTTTTAACCAGTCAGGTCACTAAAAGTCTAAAAATTTGGAGAAGCAAAAACCAAATTTTATCTATCTTTCAATTCTTCTATTATTATCTAAGTTCATTATTAAAATATATACTAGTGCAAAAAAAGCACTCCCCTGAACTTCAAAGTTACCTATATGTTTAAATGGGTGTAACTTATTTTAAAAAATATAACTGTTATTGGAAGTTAAAATAAAATGTTGTAATAATTTATAATAATTAAAAGTAAAAATATTCAAAAGAAAGATGACATCAAAAAAGATTATTTCTTATATAATAATAGTTATAGATTAATACAATATTAAAAATGAATATTAACTATAACGATTAAAGGACCAATAATTAAATCGTAATTCAACAACCACCTACCCTGCAAACTGCAAAGTGTTGACTGTGATTATTCATCAACTGCCGGTCTTCTCATTTTATCTACAGAGACTTGGCAAATACAATAAACATTCATGCAACGAAATTTTGAGAGCTACCATATCTTGTTCACTGTATTTCTCAGAATCAAACGGTAGAAAAAGAAGAGGGCAGAGAGAGCTAACAGTAAAAAAAACATGAACTAAAAGAAAAACCTGAATATTGATGTTATTCCTGCAGCATGACAATCTTTTTTTAATGACATAAAGATACAATGTAGCTATTTCCAGTTAAAAGCCGCCTCATAGATCAAACAAATGGAGAAAGAATAATACCATTCTTCTTGAACCATGGCTGCCAACTAGATCCAGAATAAACATTTGCCCCAAAGCAAGAAGTGACATCTCAATTTCTAATTCTACTGCCAGAGGGAATTGGCTGGCCTGGCAATTTCTCAAAGCAAAAAGCATAATGTATCACAACCTCCTTCCTCCCATTTTTGCAAACCTTCGGGCTACTCCAAATATAACTGCCTTAGTCAGTAGTCCTTGATCAAGAGTGCAGGCAAGGGCAATGGCTCCACCAACAATTAAAAGCTTAGGTATGTTCCTTCCACCTGGTTTGTCAGAAGAATCCTGATTTTCAGTCTCCAACAAGTCACTGGTCGTGTTTTCCAGAGACCTCACATAGTCCATGGTTACTTTAGTGTTGATCTTAGCAGCACGTGCACAGGGTGACAATGGGGTACCAGAAACCCTTTGTTTCTCATATGTCCGTAGTCCTGGATCAAACTTCTTGACAGCTCCCCACATACCCTGTCGAACTCCAAGCTTAGCAATTTCCCAGGGAATTCCCATATCTTCGTGATGAAACAATAACACTTCACATGAAGTCAGCTGGTCATCTTTTCTTGATTTAACTGGATATAGACCACAACAGATGCACATAAGTTTCTACTGTCTATAAAACTGTAATTAATGAAAACAATACAAAATTGAAAAATAGGTTTTCTACTATGTTCCCCTTGGCACATGATGAGAAGTATTTATTATTATATAAAAAAATACAGTCATTTAATATTTATTTTTAAGTAATTTAAAGTATTTAATAAGGTGTATTTAATGTTTTCACACTAAGTGCCAACAAGCACAAAATAGAAAACCCAATAAAGATTTCTCGGGCATCATGTTGCTAAAAATTATACTTTAAGGAAAATAAACAGAGTATAGATTATGTTCCATCATTTATATCAAACCAAAACCAGTTCAATTGAATCCCAATTGGATTCCAGATTTTGAAAGTTCTTTTGAGACAATAACTAAGTCTTAAATCTTAATTGATAATTAGAGAGGAACAAATTCTAAAATTGAGTCCAAGTAGTAGTAGACAGAACATGGAATGTGAGTTCAGTCAGATGCAAGCTGGTAATATTACAGAGATGAGAATTGGGGATTATATCATAATTCATAACCACAGATTGCACGTTTTAAATATAATTTGAAACTAGTCTATCAGAATTCTATCACATCTATAAGACCAACATGAAGTATGGTAGCAAAATTTGGTCAGTGAAGTGTCAAAGGAAGAAAAATAAAACTTGCAGCAGAGATGAGGCTTCTTAGCTAAATGAATGAAAATACAAGAGAAAATTAAATAAAAAATGATATGAATGTTAACAAGAGAAAGTGTAACAAATGGTAGCCAGCCCAATTAAAAGGAATGGAACACGACCTCAGAAAAAAATTGAGAAACTACCAAAATGACCTTGCTCTAAATGGATTCACTAAAAATTGTGGTTTTTAATGGAGCTCAACGACGTTGAGTTGATCCATTTAAGGTGAGATAAGGCTTGGTTGTAAACAAAATCACCAAGATAGCAAACGGTAACAGACTAATATGTCTAATGTAAACTATACATCAAGCATAGGTTGAATGTGAACTTCAAGGTTTTGAAGTAGAACCATAATATGTCTCTGAAGACAAGAGAATCATTCCAAATAGAATATCTGAAAGCCGTCACTGAGTTTGTTCTCAATTATATGTATAAGGAAGAAACTTCCATGTCTCAGTACTCGATTCCAAACTACATATTGGTAAGCTTTTCTAACATCATAGATTATAATTTCAATATGTACACATTAATACATGCAACAAACCCCGACTTCTGGAAGGGATGCATTTATTAGATAAAAGGTCAACACAAGCTCAGCATGTTGCTTTGATTATTCATGATAACTCATCAGATCGCATGACCCTTGTGCCGGCGACTCATCATTCAAATTTCTGCCCTATCAATTTAATTTCTTAACACGTGAAATGCCAGTTAAATAAAGAGTGCTTTCAAGAATTAGCTCCAAACTGCCTGTTACCTGCACGAATACACCAGCTTGAATAAAATAAATCAACTCGTTTAGGTTTATTATGCCTTGGCATGGAGGGGCAAGGTACTCCCTGAAGAAGCAAAACAAGCCACAAGTCAATATCACAAACCAGAAGTATATGTATAACGTAAAAAGATTGTTCCGGAAAGAATGAGAACACAGTCATAATTACCAATCAGCTATTGTTACAAATTGGAAATAACTTACTTTAATTCGAATAAGTTCAGTTTAATTAAGGTTCAAGTCAAGTGTAAGATGACCATGCAGTGTTCCTAAAAAACAAACCTCTACTAATATAGCGTTAAAGTCTTTGCATTACAACAAGGCTGATGAAAAGGTTAGCAAATACTAGCTCGTTAACTCTTTACGGACAAACCAAGACAACAAAATAACATCTCAACACACAGTCCAGTCCAAATAAACAAACTAAACAAGTATGAAGGACTCAACCAAAGACACAAACCAATTGAAGCATTACAAGATCTAAGTATCCAGCTAACCCACCCAACCTTAATTTCAGAATGGACATAAGAAAAGAGTAAAATCAAACTCTTACACCCTAATTGGGAAAACTTTTCCATAAGCACTTATATGAGAAGAAAATGAGACCAATAACAAAATAAATAAGTTTCTCCATGAACTAAAATTAACTTGTGCATAAGGTAAATATAAGCTTTTGGAGAAGCTAATATGAGAAAATGTCTGCAAATTAACTTAAACTTATACACAACCTAAATTTTACTTATGAAAAAACTTATTTCGTTTTTTTTTCCTTCTTATTTTATTCCCTTAATAAGTATTGATGGAAAAGTTTATCCAAACAGAGAAGGAATTTAATTAGCAATTAATTTCATTCGAACCTTAGTGACACAGTAGTAAATTCGTCCTGCGTCCCAAATTCGCCTCCCAATTATATACTCTCTGTCACTGCAAAAGAAGGGAAACTGCAGGCAGAATTGCACAAGATCAACATGAGACTGCAACAAACTCACATATCACAAAACAACTTTCACCACTAACCTTGCGCACCCAGTGCACCATCATTGTTCCAGTGAGGACACACTCTTGTATGGTGGAAGCATGTATAAGCATGTCATCCCACTTCAACCTGAACTCATCATCCCAAAAGAAATCCCTCACCAACTCAGGACTCGCGTCTTCGAACACCGTTCTGCTCCGGTACTGCGGCGGTCCACTCTAACAAGCATACACCCTCACTCACTCAATTCTAACAAACTGCAAAAGGGAAGAATGAAAGGTAAGGCGTACCTCAGGATCCCTACGCCACGCTTGATAGGTCATGGTCGGGGTAGAACGGTCCATCATCTGAATCCATGCCCGCCCTCCGTCTTTTTCCTCAACCAACTTCCACAGATGCAGCAAATCGTCTTCCGTCACCACAGGACTCCCACTCGCGTCTTTCTCACGCGCGGAGGAACTGAAATTAGAAATGAAGATTATGAGATGTTGCATTTGCATTTGCATTAGCATTAGAATTCGGCAATTTGCAAACCTGGTGGCGGAGTAGGTAAAAGCGGTGTCGTTTTGGGGATTGGGAGGGCGAGGAGAGCGAAACTTGAGAAGAGCGTCTTTGGGGTGAAAGGCCCATTTGGGCTTCCACGCCCAGCCCACGACGACGCCGACGATAACCGCAATCCATAGCGGAGTAATGAACATGGCGAGGTCAGTGATTATGTCCATAAATGAGGGTATCTGGAAAATTCCAAAAAGAGGCATGGCGTTGGAAGTGGAAGAAGAACCAATCCCAACCAGAATTTGGCGGAGAGAGATAAATAAGGGCCTCACTCTCACTCAATTGCGTTGCGGACCGATACGGATAAGGATTACCAGATAAGCGGTCACAACGCATCTTCCCCAATTAATTATTATCATTTCATAACGTCAACCATTCAAATAAGTTTATGTCTTGCTATTATAACAATAACTGTCCTTCTTAGAGGGCATTAGTTAAAAAGAAAAGAAAAATGTTTAAGCTTCCTGTCAAATTTATAAAATATTAATTTCTCTTAACATTTTCCAATTTTATGATCTTTATCAATTTTAAAATTTAAGAGATAAAATAATATATTAAGTATTCATATAATGGCTTTTGAACATCATTTATAATCTTCATTATACATTTTAACATTTTACATCCGTACAGCTCAAATTAGTTATTAGTAATCAAGAAAAGAGATAAATTAATCCTAGAAAGCCTTTACGTTAAATTCAATAGCCTATGCTAGGAAACCGGTGAACAAGTGAAGTTTTTAAAATATTAACTGACATGATCCGCTGAGATGAGAGGGTGAGTATTCAAAAGTTTGAGAGTTACCCATTTCGGAATTCCAAATACTTAAGCAAACCAAACCCCATGTTGACACTCTTGATCAACTTATTATTGAAATAAGAAAATCATATCAAACACCACCCTCATGATTCAAAAAAATAAGTTAAAAATAACCATAACATCTGTGCGAATCAAACTTGTAAAAACCCACATTTGAATTCTATAAAATATCCCCCAATGCATCATCATCCGTAAGATAAGAAGCACATCATCAATAACGTTGGCCCAAGCTCTATCCACACTATTGACAGGAAAAAAACATACATTTTAGAGCAGAACTTTGGTTCTAAAACTATCAACTGTACTTTTGTCCTCCACCATATCGAACCAAATGGACCAAACCTTACTTGTGATCGTTTATCTAACTGTTTTTATCTACCAGCTTGTAGATGCTGAAGTGTTTGACCTTGATCTTCCACTCTCCTTTAATGGTATCATATGATACAAATTCAGCACCTTGGTCCTCAGCCATTCTCTTGAGCATCTACTTGTATTTCTCGATCTTTGGCCCTTCCATATACTGATGTCCAATTCTTTTGCTGAAACGTCTAAGGTTTAGTAGTGTTACCTCAGCAGGCTTATTCAGCCCTTGTCCCACAGACTGCCGCAGTTTTGGCATTAGTGCCTCAACACCAGATTTATGTTCAGGTACAATGGCATCCTCACCAGCTGTGACCACTGTCTGCCTTTTGTGGAGAATGATCTTCATTGCTCCCATTGGATGTTTGCTTAGTCATCATCGGCTGAGCTTGCTCCTTGATAAGACCATTTTCCACTGCACTCTCTGGAATCATTTTAATGATCCATCAATTGAAAATTAGTTTAACCACAGTTATTTGATAATACTTGCTATAATATTGAGAGCACAACAACCAATGTTCAAAAAAGTGCAAAATAAACTAAATGCTAGAAATTCATAAGAAACACGTACTTTCTTTATCTTTATCCTGTGAACTGGTTCTATCAGGAGGTGTTACACATGCCTCATTAGAGATATTTCCTGAACATGACATTGAAAAAAAATAAGGGCATGTTTGTCACCACATTTTATGGTAAAAGGTTTTTTAATTAAAAAAATATATCTAAAAAACTATGATAATTAGGTAAGTTTGTTAAAGAAAAAAAAGACTACAAGTAGCTTTTCAATATATATACACCTGTGCATGCGTATAAAGTAATTTGTGAAAGTACCTCTAACTACAGTTGAAAGATTTAGACACTACTCATCCAGAAGGTTTTCAAAACAATTTGAATACTCTATTCCATAATAGCAAACACTGGAACACAAATCTTTGGATGGCACACATTATAACCAATGTACAGAATAAATATAATTGATAAAAAAAAAAGATATTACCATTAAAAGGGGTATAAAAAGTAACTGGTTAGCAAGACCCTAAAAATAATTGTAACTTACATGAGTCCAAAGTTATTCTGACCAAATATGCCTGGAGTGCCACCAAAGCTGCAATTGATGAGAAAATACTTACAACAAGCCAGGAAGGTGAATTGAACAAGCTTGATTGACTAAAAGAAGGTGTAGTCTGCCCAAAAGGGCAGGTAAACTGTCCAAAAGCAGAACCAGTCTGTGCGGTTGTAGCCTTGTAGGGGCTGCAGAACTAAATAATGGGGATGACTGTGTGTTGCCAAAAATGTTTCTGCCAAATGGTGAAGATGTAGCCTGAGCAGGAGCAGTATTAAACAGGGACAAAGATTGCCCAAAGCTGGGTGTTGAAGAAGAGTTAGCTCCAAATGGACATGGGGTTGAGCCAAAAATAGATGGTTCTGCTGCAGATGTTGAAGAACCAAAAGCTGGTAAACTGAAAGCAGGAGCAGCTGAAGTTCCAAATCCAGAAGACAAAGGTGAACTCTTTGGCACAAAAAGGTTAGAATTAGGTGTTGTGGTAGAGAAAGGATTGGCTGCTGATTGGTATAAACTGAAGCCTGTCAAACCAGTTGACTGAATAGAGAGATGCCCACCTAAATTTTAATTATATAATAGATTAAGTCAAGGTCATCATACTGCAATGAAAGCAAGAAGAATTAAGAAATTGTTTATTATATATATAAAAAAAACCTTTATCTCCCAATTGATAGTCCTCCCATCTTAGTTGCTCATGACTTTTGTCTTTGTAAATAGGCATCGCAGATATGGACTCCAATTTTGATCCAGAGGTACAACTATCTGCTTCAGTAGTTGCCATGTAACTGGCTACTCTACTGTCACTCCGTTGTTTACCTCCAAAACCTGACTGCCCAGTACCAGTATTTCCAAAACCTGATCTCGGAGTTTGAAATCCTACAGAAGAAATATGTGAAGATGATTTTCAACTACATTTGCACAAGATACAGAAGTTCCCTGTATCTTGAAAATAGATATATCACAGTCAAAATTCTAATGGTTCTTGAACTCACCAAATGCTGAACTCTGACCTCCCAAGGGTGAGGTTATGCCCCCAAATGGGCTGCTGCTACCAAATGCAGGAGACTGACCAATTTGAGTGGATCCAAAACTAAACAAAAAGGGTGCTAGAGACCCCAAAGGCAGGAGTACTACATGGAGTACTTGAAGTGCCAAATGCAGATGTACTTGATATAGGGGTACTTGAAGCCCCAAATGCTGGCTGAGATGATGCACCAAAAGGTGCTGAGAAACCAAATATGCTGCTTCCAAATGCTAGTTGTGATGGCTGGGTGGCACCAAATGATACTGTTTGAGTAGAAGCAGATTCAGAACCTCCAAAAGAGGCTGCTGACCAAAAACTGATGATCCTAGAAAGCAAGAGAATCAATTCTCAGATTGAATCAGAAAACTGACAGATAACATAATGAGAAAGGAAAGAAAGCGAGTCAAATGATACTAATGGTCACCATTTATAGATGTAACGAACTCAGTAATTCAATAACTACCACGTGTAAATGAAATGAGAAAAAGGATTCAATGCACACTTACCACTAAAGGATGACGATGAACTACCAAGATCAGGAGTTGAAGATGACCAAAAAGAGGGAACTGAACTACTGAAAGCTGGTGACGATGAAAAACCGAAAGCTGTATTGGAAGCGAATGGAGAAGATGGTTGAGCTACCCCAGTGGAAGAACCTCCAAAACCAATTGGCGAACCAAATGGAGTTGTAATACCAAATGGCTTAAGAGCAAAAGGATTGATACTTGAATTGTTCTGCCCAAAACCTGATGATGACTGCCCAAAAACTGTTGAAAGAATAATTCCAATTTATCAATGATTTGTGAAAGTAACCAAGAACCAAATAAACATCATCTTCAGCCTTCATACACACACTTAAATAGCAATAACAACAACAAAGAATGATACTAAATGATAAAACAATCATTCCCCAAATTCAAGAAACGAACCCCAAAGACCACAGTACTTCAAGAAACATGCTTGGCTTAATAAAAAACACAAAAAGAAACCAAATTAACGCACAGCATAATAAAACAGGAGGCGGCAAAACTTACGGTGTTGCTCCTCAACTGCAATCACATTAAATCATCATTAGTGTTTTTTTTCTTCCAATTATTTCACAACACAAAAGAAAATAAAAACGCAAGAAAGAAACACCCAAAACGCAGTGAAACAAAGCAATTGTTTTTCTCTTTTGTTATGCATAAATGGATTAAAAGACAAAAGTTATATTAAGCAGAATTAGATAGCAATTGAAACTGAAGTTCAAGTTCTCCTTAGAATCACGTTCACCGACGCAAACGAAGCCAAACGCGATCAATGCAAAGCAAAACTCGAATCAGCACACAGAGAAGACGCTGGAAATTAGAGAGATAGGGACGGAAGAATGCAATGCGACATTACATTGCTTAAATCACACGGTAGCGCTTGAAAGATAATGAAAGATGAATAAATGAAGAGGAAAATAAAGAAATAAAAAGACTAAAAAACTTACAGTGAAATTGGGAAGAGAAAGTGATGAATGGCTGAGGCAGGAACGAAGCCACTGCGTTTTTCTCTTCCAGTAACAGCAGCAAACTGTGTCTGTCACAGATTATGCTTTAATCAACCCCATTATTGTGTGTAAGTGTTACTATAAACATGTAAATTATATATATAAGCCGCATAGCTTAAAATTTAAGTCAATATAAACCGTATTGCTTAAAATTTAGGTCATATCAAATACCGGGTTACCGATGCCGTGCGTTTTCTTCTTCTTTAAATTTCTATAAAAGTTAGTCTTAAACATATTAGACACACACACATATATATATAATGCATTAAATGAGATAAATGTTCAGAAGAAAAAAAATGAGACAAGTGTTTGTATGAGATAGTAAAAAATAGTAATAAATTTAGACTTTACAATTATAGATTGATGAATAGAACTAATCACGTTACCCTTAAAAATCACACAATTTTGTGATCCAATCTTAACTTTTTTACGATTTTACTCTATGATTGGCGGGACATCTTCTTCTTTTTATTTTCTAGTCGAATCAGCTTTTGATATATTAAAGTTCATCTTTAAAATAAAAATTGCTTGGTTTCCAATATAAAAGCCGTGTAGCTTAAAATTTCCTTGATAAAAAACAAAAATAAAAAATATCCTGAATGTATCATAAAAGCTCAGCAAGTTATTGTTTTTCCTGAATAATTTGTTTAACATACTTAAAAATCTATTAGGTGTGCTTCGAAGGACGTTAATAAAATTGATTTTGAATGTAATTGATTTTATAAATTAATTTTAGGTAAACATGATTTTGAAGTGATAATTTATGTTTAGATATTTTTATTATAAAGTTAAATTAATTAGTATAATTTTTTATCAAAAAAAAATCTACTCAAAGTTTCTTCAACTCAATCAATCTTAAACACAATTAATTCTAAATTTTCTCCGACCTAAACTTCAATATGAAAGAATTTATCTAAAATTAATTTTAGAATAAAATTTATTCTCCAACATGAAATCAGATAGATACTTTAAATATAACGAAGGATTAAACATAATCTTTTAAATCAGTTATTAAAAATTAATACTTTGACCTAATTCCTAATGCTTTCTAAGTTTTTCAAAATAACATGGAAATATATCCCTATATTTATATCAGTTATAAAAAGATTATTAAACATAATCTTTTAAAATTTTCAATTATTAAAAATTAATACTTTGACCTAATTCCTAATCAATTTTAAGACAAAATTGTATAAAAACAATCCGTTTGATGAATTATGTTTTTCAAAATATATAATTATTGAAAAATCATTTGGTTGAGAACCAAATAACGCCTCTCAAAACTAGAGTGTGCAAAAATTAATTTAATAAAAAAGTCAAACCCAATTGATTTTAAATTATTTTGATCTGTTTGATTTTATATTCAAATAACCAAGTTGATTTAAAAATCAATTCAGAATCAAACTAGTTTTACTAATTCTGAACTGATTTTTATCAATTTTAAAATGATTCCAAGAATTTCGAACTGATTTTTAAATTATTTTTTTCAAATAAAAAAAATTCAGGTAAAGATCAGTTTGATTAACCGAATCAATTTTATAGAAACAATCCAATTTACCGAATTGATTTTATAAAATGCACTTCTTTTCTTGAACTAGTTTAAAAAAAAAAAAATTGGTTTTTCACACCCGTTTAAAGCTTTTGAAATCATCTACATTGTAAAGGCAACAATCAAGTTTTTATGCTTTAAAAAAAGAAACAAACAAACCGTGGTATAGAAAAAAAAAATTATAACATGTACTTTTTTTTGGAGAAAACAGCAAGATATGAGTAAAAAGCTATTTTCTAAAATAATTAATCAAATCTAGCCATGAACCTAATTGTAGTTCCAAATTGTGTGAACAGCATATGAACCAAACCAAAATCAATTATAAAGGCTGGTAGCCTCGCCCTTCAGAGTTTCAGACGAGACAGCCAAAATCATACTTGGTAACTTTCCACATCTCCTTGCTGCCACTTGAATAGAGCAAAATTTTGAAGGAAAATAGCCGCCCCCCACCCCCCCGACTTTTCCTAATTTTATTTCCTTTCTTTTTTCTCTCTTTCTCTATAACCTCCATTCAGGTGGGAAAAAAAATCAAAGATTAAGGTTGCATTGTGCAACCAAGGAGGAACTACAATTTACACGTCAAGAAAAGGTTAGGCGTATGTGAACAATTCTGTCCAAATAATCAATTACCTAGGGCGGTTGTGATTTGTGAATCTCTTCATTGAGAAGTTGCGCAACTAGGTTCCTGTCAGCCTCTGGCCTATTGTTACTAAGAATGCTGTACAATAAGTTCAATTCTTCTGCATTAGACTTTTTAAATAGGCTCCTTAGCACTGCAACAACTTCAACGGGCATGTGCTTATTCAAGAGAACCCCTTGACCATTTCCACCATTGACATTGGTTTGGCTTGATTGAGAAATCTGTCCCTGAGGACGAGAGTAGGGCCGTGAGTCCCAATATTCATTACATAATCTAGTTCGATCCAGCGCCTCAATAGCCTATTGAAAGAAAGCAGGTTCATTATACCCTGATAGCTATCAAAATTCAAAACTATGCACAAAGAAAGAAAACACATGTAACATGGTAAAATAAGGAGTGTTAGCAACATACTCTTTTTAACACTATTATGCCATGTTTGGATAAACTTTTTCATAAGTGCTTATAGAAGAAGAAAATAAGACGGTAAAATAAATTGAGCTTCTCACATAAGCTAAAATCAACTTACTTTTATAAAAGCTTTCATTTAACTTCTCCAAAAGCTGGGGTGCATAAGTTAATTTTAGTTTATTAGATAAGTTGAATTCCTTTTACCTTTTTAATTTTATTTTCCTATAAGTGATTACTCAGTAAAACTAAGGCCTTAATCAGTAAAATTACCTGCACTATTGCTGGTGAAGAAAACCCAAACATTTCAAAGCCATCAAGGCTGCCAGGAGGCTGTAAAGGAGGAAGACCCTTTCTTCCCAGCTTATGTTGCTTTGCAATTTCTTGATTCACTTTCTCTCTGATCAGTTCCCAGCATCTTGCAGCTGACATATGAATGAAGACCTCACTTGCACAATTTTCCAAGGAAACCTGGGATAAAACAAGATTTTAGTTATTTCACACACCACCTCTTCCCAATTCCAGACAACTAATTACTCACAGCAACATATTTCAATGTCCAAAAGTAATTCATAACTAAATGCATCCAACACCTAAAAGTTTTAATATCTCAATTTTGATCTGCTAAATAAGGAAATAAGTTACTCAATAGGTTAAAAACGTGAATGCTCCCATCAAAGATTAACCCATACCACAACACCTTGTTTGCATTTTCTCCATGACTCCATTCTTAAAATTAGATGCCCAGAAGCCAGAATAATCCGTAGTGAAATGACTTAATAAAGGGGCAACCGATTCTCAACAACATTAACATGTTATAGGGAGCAACTTCTGTAGAAAAAAAAAATACTCGGCCTTAAACCAACAGTATGCCATGAAGTGCAAAGTAGAGGAGCCAGGAATCTTCCATCAAACTTTTGCCCACATAATAAGGGATAAAACTCAGCAAGATAAGCAACAAAGGATTTAATTAAGTCCAAGTACATCAACAAATTTACATCAGATATATGAATTATGAAATACCTTTCCAGACATACATACAAAAAATAAATATACAAGGCCAATTGCATGACAAAAGCCTGTAAATGAAAATAAGGAGAAAGTACCATAAATAGAGGCCAACCACGTCCAGCATCAACTATTTCTGAAATATAGTAACACATACTGGATGGATCTAAGACATTTATGTATCTAACACGGCTTCTAAATCCTGCATCAATTAATTTAATTTTCATAAATACACAGCTTACAAACTCAATTAAACGCTGTCATAAAAGCTGTAATTCATTATGGACCAAGTATACATACCCTTTGGAAATATAGCCTGACTACTGCACCAAGACTTTCCAGAAAGCACTACTCCAAATTCTAATGGTTCAACATTGCAGTTGATGCGCCGGACAACCTTTGCAATCCGAGGACCTTTCTGACGGTAATTGTTTGGAGCACAAGAAATGTTCCCATTAACAGCTCTTGCATTGTCTGCTACATTAGAAGTGGCACATCCTCCAAGGTTTTCATGATTATCTTCAGTCTTAACCTTAATGCCAGAAAGTTGTGGGTTCAGAGGACAAACCTCCAAACTTTCCAAACAATAATCACTGGCCTCTACTTTTGAAGGAGCTGGAATATTTCTAATAGATTCTGTACTTGTAAGACCCATATGACAAGAAAGATCTACAGGGGTAGAGGCTAGAACTGTTCCAGTGTGTTCATGACATTCTTGTTTCACATGCAAAAGTCGAGTTGAATCAGAACTCATATTTTCACGGGGCAATGTAATAGCATCCTTTTCACCTATCACAGCAGAATCTGACACAGAAATGGTCAACTTTGTATTTTCTATATCATTACATGGACTTGTCTTATCTCTAGGACATGTAAGCATCGAAGAAAGTTCCTTCCTTCTATTTGAACCGGACATCTTTTCATCATCTTCATCGTCACTAAGAAGTATAATACTGTTATTATGTCTGTTAAGTGAACTTTTTTCACCTCCATGTTGAGCTAGAGGCACGGATAAAGCATATGATGTATCATCTTGAGACAATTGCCAACCAGGGGTTCTCATATTTGATCTGCATATAACCGATTCTTCTTTATTAACACAGATCTTATGATTAGCCGCCTCAGATGTAGGTTGTGAGCTTTTAAATGTTAGCAATTCCTTCATGGATCTCAAAGATGAAATAGATTCAACCGATTTCCTCTGTTGAAAATAGCTCTGATCTTTGCTATTTGCTTGATTCTCTGTAGGGACATCAATCAATTGAGAATTGTCAATATATTTATTTAATGGATGCAAAGCCATCTCTTTATGCACAGTGGCCCTGGAAGAATGAGATAAATTGGATGAATACGATTTCAATTCCTTATGTATTGTTTCCTTGCTTGCTGACACAAAAGAAGATAACGCCAGCCCAAGATCTGATTTTGCCCATCTGTATATTGCACTTAATTTTCCTTCCAATGCCTCCACAAGAATATTTAGTTCACTAATATCATACCGAAAGAGGAAAAATTTGGAATCCCAAGAGCATGAACAAAACTGCTTTGCATGATCCAAGCAAGCATATCTATCTGGGGAACAGCGACAACCAGCAGCAGATAGGTGTAAATCAAAAAAGCAAATGTTGCACTCCCTTTCATTTGTAGCATCAAAAGTACTCTCCATTTTTAATGCCTGTGAAGGACTGCAGAGAAATTCCCTTCTTGCTCGCTCCATCTCGACACGCATCTATAGAGGAAAACACAAGTAAAACAGGAAAAGAGATTATTAGCATTAAAATTCAATAAAAGGTACCAATCATGTACCTTTATAGAATTTGGATTACAAAGCATAATTCATATATCTCAGTTTTGCATTAAATTTTGATTAATACTTTGAGTATTTTATTTATTTCTTGACAGGGTTGGGGTGGAGGGCAACTTATTAATCAAAATGATGAATTTCAATTACTTCAAAATTGAAATTGACAGATAACATTTGCTCTACCTTAAGAAGTTTCATATTAAAACAAGATCCTCAAATGTTCAGCATCATAGTTTAGTTACGATAGTGGGGAATTATAACAAGTGTTCAGGAGGTTGATCCTTGGCACCCTCATTTTTCTATAATAAAGTTGAATCTGACAAAAGCAAAAGGAAGGCAGGCCAATGCATTATTTATACTTCAAGCCCAAAAGCCTCTTGAGTAAAGGGGTGTATGTATAACATATAAAACCATTGATGAGCCTTCACATAATAACTTAAAATTTTCGGATAATTGGTTAATGACTACTAGAGTATAGTTTAACTCCTAAGTATCTTTTTTTTTAATATCTGTACAGAAATAGTTGAGCTAAGCATATTGTTTTGATTCTATATCTTAGCTGTCATCTCTAACTAACTCATAGTTAGTTGAGTTTAGTTAGGGCCTAAATGCTCTATAAATTCACAAAATCTGATTGTACAGGTTCAGTTCATTGAAACAATAATACAGTTTATCTCTCCCACTCTCTCTCACTTCTCAATTCTCTCTTAACTCTTTTAATGAAAAATAAGAATCATTGACTTATTTTGGGAAAAACCCAAGTCCCACATTAGCTAGAGATAAGGCAAAGATAGTATATATATATATATATAGGGGACAACCCTCACCCCATGAACTAACTTTTGGGGTTAAGTTAGGTCAAAACCTATATTCTAAGATGGTATCAAAGTCTATCCTAGATCCATTCAAAGGATCACCCACCATGTTATACACGCACCAAGCCCAAAAGTGTTGGACATGAGGGGGTGTTTTGGGAAAAAAAACCCAAATCCTACATAGGTTAGAGGTAAGGCAAAGATAAAATATATAAATGGGGGACAACCCTCATCCCATAAGCTAGCTTTTGGAGTTGAGTTAGGCCCAAACCCACATTCTAAGAACTTATAATTTTTCCTTTTGTTTTTATTACATTTTTTGGCTAACAATCCTCGTTCATCTATAAGTAAATCCCTTTGTACCTCCAAAAATAAGCTTCACCAAAAAACATTTAAAATCAATCTAGCACTTTATGCTTTCAGTTTACACACTCTCAACAATCAACTAACATAATACAGAACTAGAAGACGAGGTGGTGTAAAAGAAAGGGATGAACAGACAGAAAATATCCAAAAGCACTCCACCTCTTCAACATCAAATCAAGATTCAAATTGTGAATTGTCAAGCTAATTTTTTAATTGTGAATCATAATTTGTATAGAATCATATAATTCAGAGACAATAAAAAATAATTTCAAACATATCATATAAATGTTATATAGTGTTCAATGTAATAATTATAGTAGAAACTGATAAAACAACTTAACCATAAGTATCATACGGGGGGGGGGGGGGGGGGGGGGGGAATTATTAGTTATATGTTAAGCCTCTATTTTAGAAAATGAAAACTAAGCAATGAAATAGCCAAATAGAGTGCATGCATTGAATGAGTGGCAAAAAAGTAGTGGAATAAACAAATAGGATAGGTCTAAGAGTGCTCCTTTAATTCCTTTTCATTTAACAATTTAAGCTTATATCACTTTTCAATTCTTTCATGAGAATTGGTGAAAGAAAAGTAAAAAAATGAAGGAAAAAAAAATAATGATTGGTAGAGCCGTATGATTCATATCAATATGAAATTGCACCAATTCATTCATGTATCATAAGTTTCAATGTCATTTGAGATTCATCTTAGAATAGAAATCGATAGGTTTTATCATAGGATTTGTATTGTGAATCATAAGATTCTCTAATAACTGTAAACAAGACTATTTAAACATCACCTCCCTTATTATGGTCATGTTATAAGTTAATACAAAATCATAAATATCATACCTTTATACTGCATTATAGGGATTAGGGAGAAGCAAAATTTACCTTGAGTGCTTTTGCCAAAAGGCCATCCTTTCCACAGACATCCTTCCATCGTAGATTATCCAAAGTATTCTTCTTCAGCAAATCAAGCTCCCATTGGGCTTGTACTGCTTCCCTTGCAGCCCCAAGCAACAGCTTATCATGTGATATAGAAGTCTTGCGCCCCTGCTCCTGGTACAGCTCTATAGCAATATGCCCATGGGGCAGCCAGTCAACAGGAGCTACATTAACAGCCTCAGCACAGTTGAAGCCGCAGTTGAACCCAGAGTGGTAGGCTCTAGGAAATGTCAGAACAAAGTCCCCAGGGTTTTGGATACACCTATAAACTGGTACTCCTTTAGACTTAAGGATAGATGGAGAAAGCTGAGTGACCTGCAACAAAAAGTTCGAAATTCAGGCATTAGATAAATATATGTCCAAAGAAATACACATGATCATCCAACATAAGTATGGATAGGTGATTGAAATTAAGAGGTAAAAAATGGAAGATGGAACTTCACTCCACCCAGTGAGAACATAATAATAATTTTAATCTTTTTTGTTACCTCTCTAACAGAAAAAAGATGATTAAATGACATTTGTCAAGTGATAGAAAAACTTTTACTCACCAGCTTATGAAGCAAGTCAGGCTGTTCTTCAAAAAGCTCTGGTAAATGCTTTCGCATGGCCTCTTCCAATTTGCAGGCATCTTTTCCAGGGACACCATACCACATTTTTGGAGCTCCCCAATGCAAGTAATTCAATGAATATAAATGATGATCTTCCACATGCTGCATCCATAATTAAACCACAAAGAAAATATAAAGCTGTTATCAAAACTAAAGATACTATGCCAACTAAGAGTTCATTCTCTCACACGTAAACACACACTTCACCAAAAGCACACACACACACAACATCAACAAATTGCCACTCAACACACAACAAATAGTTCTGGTCTTATGATTTACCAAACAAATCAGGGCAAAAAGATGTCACCTATACTATGTATCCCCTTATTCTCACACAAATGAACACCCTTACATCCCCTCCCATCCTCAAAGGGCATACAAAGACACAACACGCACATAGACATGCATGGGTTCCTATAAACAACAACAAATGGAAGACAAGCAAATATATACTAAAGATAAAGATACATATATACATATAAGTATGTAACTGTAACAGTTATTGTCAAGATATTACAGATTTATTGCAAGCTGTTATATCATATTTGATTCGTATTTACGTAGATAGCTTATTTTTAGAATATTTGCTTTACATTGTAATTAGGACAATATTTTTAGATTTAGGTCCATTCTTTACTTATCTTTGGGTTCTCCTTGTATCTATATATATTCAACTATTCATGTATCCTTCTGAACAGTTTAATCAATCAGAAATGAAGTATTTTTTCAATCTTTTCCTTTGGTCTCAAGTGTTGTAAACACAAATTCTGAAGAATTCATGAAATACATTCTAGAAAATGAGGGAAATATGTAGTCCTTACCCAACAAAAGGAGGAAAAGCACATTCCTACATACAACCATGGCACTAGAACACCAGATATATCACTGCTTTCATAAGAGAGCAGAGAGCCAGGTAGCCTTGCAAAGTTATTTAAATTCCAGCCAGATTTTATGTACTGTTCATGTGAAGCAGAACCTACTTGACTAGATTTGCTAGGGAAACCACTCCCAAAAATCCCAGTTTCCAGATCAGCTCCATAAAGCACCTGGAAGAGTATAGAAAATGAAATGTAAAGAGAGCAGCATATACTAAGGGCAACAAATAGGCAATAATTTCATGAAGCAGCAAACTATTGAGATTCTATGGAAAGTGACCTCAATTTCTTCAGTAGGACTCTCGACCATCCGCCAATATTCACCTTCAATGTTCTCTACGGAAGGCTCTGAGGTACCATTTAAAATTGTTGTATTAGCACCCAAATGAGATACATTCTCATTTTTTCTGAAGTATTTGAGCTGAAAATCTTCTGCATATCTCTGAAATGTTTCCAGGGTAAATTCTGGACCAGGTTCAAACCCAAACCTTTCAACTTCACAAAATCCTGCATTAGGTCCTGTTCTAGTGCTATTATCCACCCCCATCCTTGTGCATCTTCTCCTTTTCCTCTTCATATTAGTTTGAATCTTTGACATCTTTCTCATTGAATCACGATTCTGAAGTTTGTCAATCCTCTGAACACGGGTAGAAAATTTAGAACCCTCCCATATACTTTTTTCCTTGAGAGGACAAGGGGGTTTCCAAGAAGATGGCGGAACAATGCGACAAATTCCATATGGCTCAGCCTTGGAGCGAATGCTTGATATATATTTCAAAGTATCTTGAAACTCCTGGGAAAAAAAATGACAAGTCAAGAGATATGATTTTCTGATAAAGCTAATTGACAGAACTAAACAGAACAGTGACATGGACAGAAGTGAATTCAAATGTGTCATAGGAATTGAATGAGACCTCTTCAGTAGGGTAGAAAACAGGAGCATCCTCAATATTTGGCTTACGAGCATCTTCTGGTCGCCACCTGGCAACAACCTGTCAGAAACTTCAATTGTCAATTACTCATCACACAAGAGAAATGCCCAATAATAGCTATTTTATGATGAAGCAACCTCTATAATATATGATAAAATTAACAACTAAAGTTCATTGTTGTCATTACAATAACCAGTCTGATTGATGAGAAGGTAGACCAAACCACTTCTGTTTTAACATTTTCTTAGAATGTGGGTTTTGATCTAACTCAACCCCAAAAGCTAGCTCATAAGGTGTGGGTTGTCCCTCACTTATATACTCTATCTTGGCTTTATCTCTAGTCAACATGGGACTTGGGTTTTTCCCAATACACCACTTCAGGCCCAGCACTTTTTGGGCTTAGTGCGTGGATAATATGGTGGGTGGCCCGTTAATGGATCTAGGATAGGCTCTGGTACCATGTTAGATTTCAGTTTAAAACCAATTAGTAATAAGTGAAGTTGCCCATTAGATATCTAAGGTTAGATTTCAGCTTAAAACCAATTGACACTAAGTGAAGTTGTCCAACAGATATCTAAGTTGCACCCCGAGAATTGAGGCAAGACGATGTGGGACTTCCAAACATCCCCTCCACAAATGCCTATCAAAACAGGTGAGAACCAAGATGGACTATAGAGCTTTGATACCATGTTAGAATGTGGGTTTGGGCCTAATTCAACCCCAAAAGCTAACTCATAGGGTGAGGTCACTTATATACTCTATCTCGGCCTTATCTCTAGTTAATGTAGGACTTTTTTTTCCAACACATTCAATAAGGGAACATCCAAATTCATAAAATTTTCCAATACAAATGTCATAATTACTACCTTATTACTCTCTAGTATTTGTACTTTTCTCTTAATAAATTCTTCATTTTTCAAAAAACAATTAATGTATGTCTATATTAAGTTATTAACATAATAATAAAAGAAACGACATTGATAGATGAGAGAGAGGAGAATGGAGACAACAAGCTAGAGTTGATTCATTAATAATGAGACCAATAATACTTTCTAACAGGGATAAATCATGATATATTACAAATAGACCTTTTGGCAATTACTGCAATCTGGACATCCACGGATGACTCCTCGAGGAAGACAAGGTCTTGAGGAGAAATTCTGCATTGACATTCATATGTAAGACACCAACCAGAATTTGTGCACTCAAATATTTAGGAAATGTTGTGCATTGTACTCAAAATCAGGACAGCTAAAGAAAAAAAATGAACCAATATAAGACTGACTTGATCATGCCGCTCACAGTCAGGGTCTTCATCTGAAATGTTCTCATATTGTCCATAATTAATCCATGGTCTTCGTCGAAGGGATCTAGGAACCTTTGCAGTATCACCAACTTGAACATCATTTTCCGCCTGAGTTGATGGTGATTCAGAAGCACTAGTAGAGGCCGAACAACTGGTCATATTTTTATCATCTTGTTTTTCATTGTTTTCTACCTTCTTCAATGAGAAAGATGTATATGACTCAAAACCTGGTGGAACTGATGGAAAATCATCATTATCTTCTTTAACACATATTCTCATAAGCTCAGTCCCCATCATAACCTCATGCAAAAAGGCAGTAGGAAATAATCTCTCTGATTTGTCTTCCCTGTATGAACTAAGGAGTCAGCATAAAGCCATAATCTGTGCGCACACACGGAGACACAAAAAAGCCATAAACTTACTTTGATGAGAAGAGTACCTATGAAGTGAAAGATGTAGAGTTTGTTGGTTTTCTGAACTTCCACTGCATAGTAAAGCTAGAAATCACATCAATAGAGGCTAATTCAAGGTCACAGTAACTTCAAAAATTGTGGGAATAGATCAATCTGAAATAAGTCACAATAAACAAATAGAGACAGCTCAGACAAGGTAATATGCAATACAGTATCTTATCATTCCATACTTCATTTTTCCATTTTCTATTTACTCAAAATTGTTATCCAAACTCTTGTCGGACTAAAACTCAATAAAGCAATTGACATTCATCCAACAGAATGGCATCAGAAAGCAAAGACATATTAAAACTTTGACATGTTCTTTTTTGTTAATATTCTTGTTGAATCAATTGACAAATGAATTATCAAGCTTAATGTAGGAGAATGCAACATCTAAATGCATGCAATGACCAGCATTCTTTATCTCTTTCTCACTTATCCCTCTTTTAATATTTCTCTTTACCTTTTTTCAGAACCAAATCCCTATTTCATTACATTTCAACGATCAGATCATGAGATCAAAATTTAAAAAAATTCAGTAATCACTGACATAATCCCAAAGATGACCTAAAAGAGCCAGTAGAATTTGTTCAAAAGGACCTTCATAGACTATAGTTACCATTATCTGTATACCTAGCAATACAGATGTATAGAGCAGAGCAAGCATAATTATAAACTCACTGCAATAATATTATTTAGAAAAATTAAAAGAGAAGAAACCAAACAATAATTAATAAATTAGTAATTAGTAATAAATAATAATAATTATAATAATAAAAAGGAACTTTAGTCAATTTTACTATAATCAAGCGATTTTTGTAGTGATTAGCTATAATCCTTACAAGAAACAAAAGACCACATCCTATCAGGAGTTACCTAATCGAAATCGTAGAGGAATTGCGATTTTCTATTGTATGGTTGAATACGTGGAAAATTGGGGTTAGTACAATGGAGTATGGATAAAAAATAAAGGAAAATTTCGAAGTCCTATAGATGGCCGGTGATGAGAACGATGAGCGTGGAGAATTGAAGACAAAGTGAAAACTCTACAAACCCTAACAAGATGGAGGAAGAAGACGATTGAGGAAGCAACATAGATAAATCTGTATCCTCTACATTAATGTCTAGATGAAAAACTTTTTTCCCTATCTTTTGGATTTTTTTTTTTTTGGTCAACTTTGTTTTGGGGTAAACTTTGCAATAGTGCATATTTTGTATAAAGTATTGAGCCCAAGGACATTTTCGGTTTTTTATCTGCTTTCTGGCTTCACCTTGTGGTCTAAGTCTAGCCAAATCCCTATAACTAGTACTCTTTTTCATGTATATCTTTATAAATAGTAGTATTTGTACTATAAGTTATAATTTTTAATTTAATACTCTTAAATATAATCTTAAACTTTAAACTTTTTTTTAATATTTTACACTATAATTTATTTTCATATAAAATATTTATAAATGTATTCCATTGTACGATAACTTTAATTCACTATTTATAATAATACATTTATCTAATAAATAATTCTTTTTGCATACTTCAATTTTAATTTTAAAATAATAACAATAATAAATAGTTGGACATGTTTTAATAAATAAAAATTATTACAAAGTACGATGAAGAAAGACTCGTTTGAAATTTAATAATGAAATCACTCAATCTTTGTGATTTATTTGAAGTAATATATATATATATATATATATATATATATATATATATATATATATATATATATATATATTACTCTATATGCATATGAATTTATATATTTACTTTAAATATATTTTTTACCTGTATGTTTTATTTGTAATAGAAGTTAAACGAGTTTACGAGTGTGCATCATCTAAATTGTAATATTAGTCGTTATTTATTTTTTATCAGTAATTTTTTTGGTTCTTTTATTTTTTTTTTCCTACAATTTTAGTCTCACATGTTTAAAAAATTTATCATTTTGGTTCATTTTCATTTTTGCATATACTTTTTTTTGTATTTTTGTTTAATGTCTATATGTATATTAAAATTATCCAGCCATCATTACCTGTCAACTGTTCACTTTTTACTTCTTTTTTTAAATCAAAACATTTTTCTCTTGTTTTTTCTTTTTCTTTTTTTCACTTCAAAAATTTCAATACTAGTTAAACTTTAAATTTAACATATTTATTTAAGATAATATTATGAAACTTAATTAATTAAAATATAAAAAATGCATGATAAAAATTAAAGGTAAAATCAAAATTACATATTTTAAAAAATATGGAGACAATATTATGGAAAAAATAGAAGACGAAAATCTCATATAAAAAAATTATAATTTAGCCAAATACATCTTGGCTACTAAGGCCAAAATAAAAAGTAAGAGATAATATTAAGGATTATTCTTGTTGAGACTTTTTTTTTAGTATTAAGGATTGTATTTAAGTTTGAGATTTGAGATAAGGAGAGATTTTGCATAATATAAATGGAGAAATTGATTTGTTGGATTTTTTTAATCTTGTCTGCTTTATTTGTTGGATGCTTGAACAAGTAACTTTCCAAGAAAATAAAGTCTTTTTTATTTGTATTGAAATTGGTTTATTTTCCTTTCAAAAAATAAAGTCCAAGTCTTTTAAATTTGTGTTAATATTGTCTTTCTAAAATTGTTTTCGATTTTGAAAATAATTATGATTTTTTTTTAATAATTCAAAATATGAAACTTATCTCATTATTAATATTTAAATCAAATAAGATCATAACACGTAATAAAAATGATATGAAAAGTGAATTCACAAGCAATATTGACAGGTATTATGTGATTCACTAAGAGTGCGTTTGGACAAAGAATTTTAACTGAGAAAAGTAATTTACCAGAGAATTTGAATTTTTGTCATTTAGAATTCATTGTTTGGATGTTTTTTATGAAAAATTTAAAATTTTAGAATTTTAAAACAAAATTTTAAATAATTAAAAATCTAGAATTTCAATTTCCTTCTAAAAAATGATAAATTGAAATTATCTTCTTACAGACTTCTTCAAGATGAGAAATTTCAATTACCGTCTGAGCTCCTAAAACATCGATCGGATGTGAACATAGAGGAACACGTATAACTAGCACACAAATCATATCTTTTTTTTTTTCATTCATTTTTTTCATCCTCATAATTTTAATTTTTTTTATCCAAACACAAAATTTTGAAAATAAAAGAATTTCAATTGAAGTATTTGAAATTCTTAAAATTTAAAATTTCTCAAGAATTTTAAATTTCTCCATTCAAACAAATTCTAAGAGCTTTGAGCTATCATTGCTTGGTAGAGAGGTTTTAAGGATTCCATCATTGAATTAGACTATAACATGGATGGGTATAAAACCAAGTGTGAATTCAGGTTCTCCATTCCTGAATTCACACTTGCTACAGTAAATGGGAATAGTCTGGTATATAATAGTGGAAGGGATACTCTCGTATATATATATATAAAAAAAATCAAATGGGATAGTAGGGTAAGAAAATCTACAGAATAGTATTTTAAGATTTTTTATTTTGCTCCTTCTATTTTGTATAATATCATCTTGGCGGACATTTCTTTAACTGTATTCCCTCGCGCGCGGTATTTAGTTTCTTATTGGTGTCTTTCCCGTCTTCCAAAAAAAAAAAACTATACAAATTTAATATCATTTGTTTATTAATTTCTTGTGGAACTTGCTTTATAGCCATTTTTTTTCTTCTAAACATTAGTTGAGTTTTATGTAGATAAATCTAATTAGATAAGTTTTATGTATTAAATTAGTAAGAAAAACATATTTAAAGTTTTTTTTTCAGATTTGTGAGTTAAATGAGCAAAATAAAATACTTTTAAAGGTAAAGAATCTAAACAAATTTTAGTAAAAATATATTTTAACCAAAAATAATAACTTTTTCAAAAAGTAACTCAATAGAAGGATTTGACCAAAGAGAATACAATTGTATTTCATATATTATAAAACAAATACTAAAAAATTGTTGGTTTGAGTGAAATAATTGAGTTTTATTTCCTTAATCAAAATCTCATATTTGGAGAGTATATTGTGGATAGAAAAATATAATCGGAATAAAAGGTCTCACGTGATCAGTTAGATTATTTTAAAAAAAAATTAATTATCAACCAAGTTAATGAATATTCCATATCTGATAAAAAAATATTATAAAACAAATATGGCTAATACAAATTCAATATGAAAAAAAAAATCAATTTGCATTTTGGTTTGGCATTCCTCCCTGCTTCATATGTAAATAATTCTATTGGAATTTCAGTCATTGTTATATTGTGTCATATGTAATTAATCATAAAACACAATAAAAATAGAGATTTTGCTGGCTTACTGTGTGTGTGTGCGTTTTTTTTTTAATTAAAGCACTTGCAAGTATAAATTAAAGTATAAACTATCTTAATTAGTATTGTCGTGAAAATAAATATAGAGAAATAAAATGATATTTGACTTTAATTATTTAGTGATCTATATACACTCTGTAATAATAATAATAATAATACACCCTGTAGTAAAAAATTTAACAACGAAATAAATCAAACTTTAAATACCACGTAAGTTGCTTGCTGCCTAGATTTTAAATACTAAAATAAATAAATAAAAGTTTTAAAAAACTAGGAGTAATTTTTCCCTTTTTTCAATAGGTGTTTAGTGGAAGAAGAAAAATAATAACTGTATTAAACTCGTGATAATAAGGATAAGGAAGTGGAGGAAGAAAAGAGGAGAAACTTACCTTACGAAATGCAAAATTAACAACTTGAATCTTTAGTTGACGCTTGGCACTACAAAACGGGGAGCGTAAGGATTGTCACTGAGAGTGAAAGCGATACAATGAAGGGGTAAAGAAACTAAACTGAGTGAGTGGGGAAGAATATTTCTCAATTTTTTTATTCTATTAATTTACAACACAACCTTCACCACGAGATAAAAATTTAACTTGTGCATACAATAGGATTAGAATATTTTATTATATTTAATTGGTTCGTCAAACAATAAATTAAGATTAGAATATGACAGAATTAGTCTAATAGTCGAGAGTTTGAATAATATGTATGAGATAATAGATTTTGATTTCAATGTTATCATTAGGCACAAAAAATATAGAAAGGTAATAAGAAATAACTCATTCCATTACATCACTCTTGTAAGGTTTATTAGATAGGCCGAATATATTTAAGGTTGAACAGTCTATTAGTTTGGGCAATGTACTTTTCAAATTGGTGATATACCATAACCGATAGGCTCAAGTTGATTCTTTCAAAGATTGCAAGTGAAAATTAAAGTGTTTTGTACCAAATAAAATAATCATTTGTCTTATAGAACTAG
Source organism: Glycine max (assembly GCF_000004515.6). NCBI lineage: Eukaryota > Viridiplantae > Streptophyta > Magnoliopsida > Fabales > Fabaceae > Glycine > Glycine max. The sequence continues at coordinate 45,358,017 of NC_038256.2, forward strand.
TTTTTTTTTTACCAAAACAAATGTGAAAAAAACAAGACATTTATTTAAGCTTTTGAATATCTATGAAGGAGCTTTTGGAAAAAAAAAATCAACTTTAACAAATCAAGTTATCTTTTAGAAAAAATGGGCCTAATTCCATTATTGATGACCTTGTTAATTAGGGAGTAAAAGTGGTTGCTAGCCATCATAAATTTTTGGGCTTGCCAACCATGGTGGGTAGGTTGAAGAACCAAGGGTCTCAATTTGTCTGTGATAAGCTACAGAATAAAAAATTGGAAGGTTGGAAGGAGAAGACATTGCCTAGGGTTGGTAGGGGGAACCTTAAAAATTGTAGTTCGGACTATTCTCTTTTATTTGATGGAATTTTTTTATATTGTCAATATAACTATATAGAAAGCATAACAACGTGGTTTTCCTGGCGAGGTGATGTAGATTCTGAGAATATTTGAGCTGGAAAATCTCTTGTTATCCAAATCGATAGTAAAACTAAAAAAGAGAAGGGGTCTAAATTGAGTTCTTTTGAACAACGTCTTCACAAAATATTTTCCCAAATTGTTAAGGATAAACGTGAAGAAAAAAACTTAGAGAAAACCCAAATTGATTCAATTAACAATCAAAATAAAATAAGATATTAAATCAAACACAATAAAAATAATTTTTAAGTGTGGGGGATAAAAGAAAGTGTACCAATGATTTACAGTTCGGTCGCCAAAACAAGCAAGCCGAAGGCTATAACAAATTGAAACAATAATGGGGTCACCTCAACCAAAATGACTCAAGAGAAACATTGTAATCCAATTGCTTTTCTCTCTTTTCCTCCTATTAGATTCTTAGAAAAATGTCAATTTTATATAAGCTTTCAAAGATAATCCCATTAATTATTTGAAGCTTGATTGATTATTTAAATTTTAAAAATATATTGATTTATATAAAAATATTACTTTTCATCTCAAATAAATGTGATAATTGTGATAACAATAAATAGATTCAGTTTTTTTATATGTAGAAATCAAATATAAGTATAAAAAAATATATATTAACTCACATATTTTACTCAACTAGTTAAATTAAATTATTTTGATAAAAATGGATTGAGTTAGATAAAATGTAAGGGATATTATAATTAAGATAAATCTCCAAATTCAAATATTTGCAATATAGAAATCTTTTTATTAGACTAATTGGTTTGGATGATAATGAAATCACAATTTTAATTCAAGATATGTATGTAGATAAAAAGTCCTTTTTTCTGGTATTATCTCTTCCAATCCTTTCAATATTAGAGGGACAACAAAAACAAAAAAAAAATAATAATAAGAATTTCATATTAAAAAATTTCTTCCTCAATCCCTTTCATTCTATTCCCCTCCAACTAACTAACTGTGCATTAATACTAGTCGTTTTTCCTTACTTTTTCTTTTTTGTTCCACCTGATTGGTAAACCCATTTCTCATCGCACCTTGGTTTGGGAATCCCATTTGTAGGGTACCTTTGTTTAGATAAATCAATTTCTCGAAAAAACTGTTTCGAGCTTCTACACTCTTAAGCCAACATGATTTTTTAAAAGCAATAACGTTTGGGGGATAAATGCTTAGGAAAAGATAATCCAACATTAGTTTTTGAAAGCAATACAAACTTAGGAACAACTATTCCGGGAGTCACTTAAGATAAACACCAAATTCGAACTCATCATGAAAGACTGTTCATAGTAACAGGGATGCTCCTACAGTCCTTAATTAACGGGACCTATAAGGGGGCACATGCAGCCATTGGAATGGTCCATTTGGTCGTGACCAAAAGATGCCTTTGGAGCAGACTTCTACGAGCTCATCTTAGCAAACGCAAGCAATGCAATGGGAACAAATAGAAATAATAAAATGCTAGGCTATAACAGAAGCGATAGAGCAATTAAAAATAAGACAAAACAACAAGTTACCCGGAAAAAAAATTGGAATTTGGTGAAGAAGGAAAGTTCGTCTACAAAGAAAAGGAAAACGAAGCAAGGACAACAGAGACTTCAGGAAAATACAAGTTAGACTGTTTGGTTAAACCAATATATACTTATATTTAATACTAAAGCTCATTTACTAAAATTATCGCATGATATTTTTCTAAAATCTTTCAATTTAATTACTTCTCTTGATTTTCTTTTATTTCACAATATGTTGTTTTGACTTTCATATGTAATTTTCAACTTGTAACTTTTGTTATAATTATTTTTCTTATTTTAAATTCTAAATAAATGAAAAATGTCATTTTCCACTTGTGAGTATATTGACACTCCTTAACCAACCATTTGGATCATTTATATTCCTCTTAAATTAAATTTTATTCAAAGTCAAGCAATTGTCTTCTACTATTCGCTAGTCAATTCAAACATCTGGTCAGGCATTAAACCTTAATAAATATGAGGTTTTAGTTAGCTCAAATACATTGGAGTCGAAGAAAGCCTCTCTTGCTGGAGGGTTGGGGGTGCAAAATATGCTTGGAATGGACAAATATCTTGGTATGCCATCTATGGTCGGAAGGAATAGGAAGACAACCTTTAAATATGTTAAAGACCAGATTTCGAAGAAGATCAATTCGATGAGTGACAAATTCCTATCGAAGGCAGGCTGAGGTAATGATCAAATCTATATCTACCTAAGTTATGAGTGCTTATGTTCTTCCAAGTCATTGTGTGAAGAGATTTAGCGCATGCTAAATTCTTATTGGTAGGGAGCGGATGGGAAATTAATACAGTGGTTGTCTTGGGATATAATTGCTATTAGTAAGGAGTATAGGGGGTTTGAATTTTTGAAATCTTCATGCCTTTAACTTGACAATGCTCGGAAACACAAGGGAGAAAATTTGTCTCTAACCCTAATGCTTTAGTGTCTAGATTTTTCAAAGCTACAAATAATATGGGGATTTTATGGGTTCGACTTTGGGTTGTAAACCTAATTTCATTTTGCCTAACATTTGAACTTCCCATCATTTGCTTAACACGAGCTTGAGCACACATTTAACCTTTTGTCTTTTTTAATCTATTATTTTCAATATCTTAGTTATAACTTGAATTTTAATATTTTTTTAATAAACTATCAATAGTTACAAATAATAATGATCACAATATAAAATATTTATTATAAATTTAAAATACCATTTATATGTTTCAAAATATTTATTTATTTCAAATTTTAATTATAATATAATTTATATATGTATAACTATTTATTTATCATAAATAAAAAAAATTAGTTGTAAAAAAATATTTATTTTGTAATGCATAGCATAGATACTTGTTGATTAATATGGGATAATCGATTGGTTCAAAATAAATTTGATAAAAAGAGATTTGAAACTTTGATATTTTTTTTACAGCAAGAAAATCATATCTTTTCCATTTCAATAAAAGCATGAATATAATGAAGTGCATCATTGAAGGTATAAGCATGAGAGGATATAATTGATTTTGATACTCAATCACAACTTTTTAAACTGTTGAATTGATATTAAAGCATAAAAGGATATAAACTAGGTGTGTGCGAAAAGTTTGAAGTTCATCCCTTTATAAGAAAATAATATTTAAATGAAAGCAAATACGAGGAAGAATAAAAATGAGTAAATACCTAAAAAAATATAGTCTTATACGTTTATATATATATAGAAAGATTAAATGATATTTTTTAAACCAATTTAATTGATTGATTATTTTGAATAGCCTAGTCATTCAAATCCTTTTTGTTTTTGTATTTGTTTTCCGTTAGAAGTTGATTGTTTGACATAGTCTTTTTAATTAATCGTGATCTCTCCATTTCTTTTTCAATTAATGTTTCAAAGAACCCAATCCATTGATTTATTCAAATCTCTCTATTTTATGGTATTTTTATTTTATTTATTAAAAAGAAAAATCGTAAAAAGAAAATTAATTGACCCATTTAATTCTTATTTGCTCGACGACAAAATGGGCCTCTAATATAGTCTAAGATTTGAGCCATTTGCCTGATGTACGCAACCCACTAACCCTTGCCTCTAAAGTTGCTATTTTCTTTTGGTAGTGCGAATGAGGGAGCAACAATCAAACAATAACTTTGATCTTTCCCCACCATGTACTTCTATTGTACACGAGTGACATTACTGTTTGAAGAGGGAAATGTTAGAAGATTTCCTTTGCTAGTTGTCTACACTGTACACGTTTTATGTTCCACTTGTTTTCCACTCTGAAATAAATGTGAACTATATTGATATTGGTAACTATGGTATTGGTCTAAAATCGTTTGATAATTTATTCATTTACATAAAGATTAACATGATATACACTTTAAAATTATATAAATTATACACTAGTGGATATTAACTTCCTTTTAGAATTTGAATATTTATAATTTCTTTATCTAAAATATGTAATCCATTTATTGAGTCAATAATATTGATATAATTATGCAAGTGAGTTGGTGATTTACTTGATTATGACTTTAAAATAAGTCACACTGTAGATATTATTATAATTTAATCATAAAAACGTTATGTAAATTATATATTTACATCAGTCAATCAAATTTGATGTTTTTTTTTGCAATTTAAATCTAAAGAGGACTTTATAATAAAAATTATTTTTATTTTAAACTTTAATTTAATATTTTATTAAAAGATTATTTTATCCATAATCTTTATTATTGAATATTTTGATTTTTAAATCAATAGCTGAGATTTTCAATTTTTTTTTATCTTTTCCCCTTTCCCAATTTATCCTTGAGACCCTAATCCTTCATTACCACCCGCCTCCCCCAACCTACAAATCTCCAATGACCACCCTCTTCCTCTCCACTTATATTTTTATTTCAACCATATCTAGATTCATATTTAAACAATATTTTTGCTAAAAAGACTAAAGAACAAGCCTTCAGTTAAGGCCTATAATAAATTCACATTTAACCCACCTATGCTATATGTGGCGCCTAATCCCTGGACATCTCTTTGTACATCTTAATTGATTAATCTTTTCCAAGACGCCCAATTCCGCATAATCAAACATCCTATCAATCGTCACATAACCACCACAATCAGCGGTTGATTCAAAAATCAAAATATCCAATGGTGAAGATTAGGAATAAAGTGATCCTTTAATAAAATATTAAATTAAAAACTAAAATAAAAAATAAAAATATAAAATTTACTATAAGATCCTCGAGTTTGAATTGTAAAAAAAAATCAAGATTATATAATTTATATGACGTTTCATGATTAAATTATACATAATACATATTGGTGTGATTTATTTTAAAGTTACACTAAAGTAACAACTTTTATATAACTACCCTGATTATAATATCAAATAAAATTATATTAATTATATGAATGTTGAATTCACTTATCTCGTTTATTTAAATAGGAGAAATATGCAATGATGCACATGTCCTTGGTGCCAAACAAGTGTAAGACCACAAATTTCTTTAAGCACATTTTTTATATGATGTTTATATTGTTATTGAAGTCGAAATTTACGAATGTGGTTGAATTTCTTGAAGCGTGACAATCATTTACTAAAGGTTTATATGCGGTATCCCACACAAATCTTCCAGGATATAAAAGGAATATCTTAGAAAAGCTAAGGTTAGAGAACTCAAAAAAAAAATTGACTCTGGAATAAAGAGGAAAAAAACTTAACAGAAGCAAGGAAAAAAAAACAAAGAAGAAGCCAAGAATCTCATTTCTTTTTTAAATCATTTTTCAAAAAAAAAAAAAAAACTTCAGCCAATTTTTTTTATTATCTTTTATCACCAATTATAAGTATATAATGTCATTTTTTTCTCTTGATTTTCATTTTTATTGATATAAATTTTAAATTTGAATTTAAATATCATAATCGATCCATTTAATTAAATATTTTTTAAAATAATTCTTTTAAAATAATTATTAAAATTACAACAATTTATTTAGAGAGGGAGACATGCACACATGTCTTTGGTGCCGTAAGAGTGTATGACCACAAGTTTCTTCACGCACAATCTTCATATGATGATAATGATAATGATAACATCCTTACATGGCGACACGTCAGGTAATTAAGTACATTGTAATAAACCAAACAACGTATGAATCTCATCGTTAGACGCAGAAGGTCGAGAAAATATCACACATATATATACAGCCAACAAAAATGATGAAATCCAAAAAATAAAATAAAATAAAGAACGCATCTACAAAAACCAAATATAGTGGCCAACATGCATGCAAATATGATTATGCCTTACTAACAAATAAACGCTCCTTTTGTTTTTTGGGAGTCTGCAATTTTTAAACCGAATTAAAGGAAAATATATTTTTATAGAGTTTTGATCCACTTTTTTTTTAGGATTGTCTCGTTAAATAAAACTACTAAATTAAACTGTTCTCATACAATAAAATTTTAGACTAATCCTTCGTCGTAAACTAGCTGAAACTTATAAACTAATTGAATGAGTTAAATATATTTGATAAGATTAACCGATAAATAATTGATAAATATGTAAAATAACATAAAAGGATATAATTAATTATTTAATTAAAAAAGTAATTAAAAATAAGATTTCAAGTAAATTAATGAAAGAGAAAAAATGATAAAGAATAAAACTGGTAAGTTATAAGTTATTTGAAGTAATTTATAAAAATAAGTTAGATATTACTTAAAATAAACTCGATCTTATGCTAAACAAATTTTTCATGGGATGGGAGGAGTTATCTGGGACTATGTTGGTAGATGACAATTTGGTTTTCTATTCATATGGGACTTGGGGCCACATTTTGGCTGAGATGCTGACTTTAAAACATGATATCCTTAATGCGTGTGATCAAGGTCTGAGGAAGATTAATATTATTTGCGAGACAAACAATAGTAACATTGCTACAAGCTTAAATGCGGAAAGTTTACGCCTCCATTTCCCGGGATGCTAACACTCAAAGTCATAAGGGAGCCATGGAGTGGACCTTCCCTCCTAGTAATATTCTTGCAGCTCTAGGATTTGATTTGGCTTGTGTGCCTTAGTTTCTTTGCTTCTGTTCATTTTGTTTTTCTTCATTTCATATGTACAAAAAAAAAATTGGTCAAACTAATTTATAAACTAATTAAATAAACTTATAAACTTTCTCATTACTTATAAGCTAGTTAGTTAAATGGGTTTACAAGCTTTCCGAGTGTGTCTTACCAAACTCACCAATACATAATCATTTTAAAAATATACAGATAGGAACTGAAATATAATACTTTAGATTTTAAAATTAAAACTTTTTCGATAACTTGTGCATTACAAATTAATTAATATTTTTTCTTGACGAAACAAATTGATGTTAATTACTCATCGAAGTGAAATTTTAGCTTTAATTTGAGAAACAAAAGATTGGTCCTCATATATTTATGGGTTTGGAATGGAACAAAAGGTAATGTTTCCTTTTTTATATATATATATATATATATATATATATATATATATATATATATATATATTTCATAGAAAAAATAGACATATAATATTCTTTCATTATTATGTTATTAATATAAAATATTAATTTATCGATTTTATTGATAATTAATTTTTTTAAAAGAATTTGATTGATCATCTTTGATGATAGATTTCTTTTTTTAATTTTTTTTTTTCATTCATAAAATTTGAAATCAAAATTTTATTTAAAAAGACTAAGTTTAATATAATTCAAATCAACGATTTATTTGTAATAGTTTCATATGCATGTAGTTTAATTTCATTAAAAGATTATATGTTTTGTTATATTGAGTTAATAACATAATTTTAACAAATCTAAAAAAATGTATATTATTTCTTTTAATTACTCTTATATTTTCATCTATCATCAACAAAATATTTTTTCTTAGTAAAATTATCTTTTATCACCTATAAAACAAAATACATAAATTAGAAGAAAATGCATTTTTTAAGCATTTTAGGATGCAAAATCATTAGTGATAATATTATGATCATCAAGGTTTTTTAACATATTCTTCTCAATAGATAAAATTATCAAAGCAATCCATCTTCCTCATGACATTGATGATTCCAAATAGGTTTTTATTAATTTTATTTTTGAAAATCCGGTTCGAACTTTTTGGACTTTTTTAGGGCCCTCCAAATCTTAGGTCTTTGCTCATTGCTCATTGCTTTCCAAACTAGGCTCCAAATCGGTCCTAAACAGTAAATTTAAGTTGTACCTTATATTGATATATAATTTTTTTCAACATATTTCTAAAATAAAAAGTTATACCTAATATTGTAATTAATGCATATCAAGAGTTGCTATGATACAAGGCTCTCTAAAATATTGATGCATGCTTTTGTGGCTACGAATGAGCAGTTAGGGAATAATGTGTGCCGTTATCAATGGTTCTAATCGCCATGAGCATCCACTATATATTAATCTAAAATAAAATTTAGCTCTCATCTCAGTTATATTGATTAGAACACCACCTATAGGCCAGAAAGATTCTTTTATTCCAAGCTCCTGTAAAAAATGGAAAACAACTATATGGCTGGTGTTGAAAGACAAAGTAATGAAATCTGGGAATATAACTTTGTTCAACATTCTAGATATTTAGGTCACATTTTAACCATTTTCAAAGATGGTGTCTAAAAAGGAGATTACTAGAATATATTATATTTTCCTTTGCATCTAAAATCTGCTTTCTTTTTAATAAGCTCATCCATATCCCACGACACTTGTTATTCCCATTTCATCAAGCATGCACCACCTAGATACCATTCCTGTCTGAAAGGTCGTAACATCATGCACTTGGTTTAGTTGAGAGGAAAATGCTATATATAAAATATCTACATCTACATATGAAAAAAAAGAATTGATACTCTTTTCCGTGCCATTAGTTTTGCCTATATATGTTAAAGTGTACTATAAAACTCTAGCGTGATTACAAAACATTATCATTTTAAGAGATGCAAATGGCACAGAGGAATATATTCCTTCGCTGGTTTCTTCCTTAGTTTGTTCTTTTCTTCTTTATATCTACCATGGCTTCCTTACTACAGAAAGCTTTCGGCTCTGAAATCTCTTCGTTTATATACCGCCTTTTTATCTATCAAAATCATAACAAAGGCATTCCTAGGAACTTCAAGATGCCAAAGAAGGGTCGACCACTTTCCTTGCAGGTTTGCTTTCAATATTATTATTTTCATTAATCTTGGAAGTGGAATAGCACCATGTATATATAGAGGGAAAGATAATTAATAGTTTCTCCTTGATATTACATGTTTCATTCTTTCTCCATCAATCAGTAGTACAGTTCCTTGTTTTCCTTCATTTCAGTTCATGATCATAGGATTTTATTCATAGTAAATTTTGGAATAATTGAAATGAAACTGAAAACTCTTATTTATGCATGCAAGTGAGATTAATTTCCAACTGATAAATTTAATCATAATTTGGTTTTAATGCTATAGGAAAGAATGAATAATTTGTATCAGATTGATGTTAAGTTGAAACTCTATTGTTATTATCGTTAAAAAAAAAAATCCATCGGTATTAGAAAAAGAGACGCAATATATGAACATCTCCTTTTGATTAAAAAATTGAAGGTAAAGAAAAAAAGTAGCAAGAATAAAAATTTATTTTATGGCAGGTTAATTATATATCTGGTTAGATACGGAGTAGACACGGAGTAAAAGAGTGAAAAAAAGTGGTTTTTAAGATGAGTTCATATGAGAGAATTAATTTATGAAAATCACCATCAATCAGAATTTGATACTATTTTGGGATCAGATTGTTCTCACCCAATTGTTTTTTTACCATGGCCAATAGTATTTTGATCTAGTTGTTGTTTTTAAACCTGTAACTAGTGAATACTACTACCATTTAACAAAATATGCCGATTCAATTTCTTATATATGACCGTTGCTTGAAATTTATAGAGGTTTTGAGAAAGAATCCAAATATGAAGTATGGCCAACATAGTTAGGAAAAACTGCCATGCAAACTGAAATGACATCTCAGATACTTATTCGTTTCAGACCGTAGAGCTGAAAGTAAGGATGTGCTGCACTGGCTGCGAGAGAGTTGTTAAAAACGCCATTTACAAACTCAAAGGTATGTCTTTTTTTTTTTTTTTTTAATATAACGTTGAGGACTTAATTTACCAAGTTAGTCTTGTGGTTGTGGAGTTTTTTAGAATAATTTAGATAAAATATTATATTTTAGAGAAAAGTTAAAAAGGAATTTATTTTAAATTTTAACCAATTACCAGAATTATATATATATATATATATATATATATATATATATATTTAAAAAAAGAATAAGTAAAGATAAGTAAAAAATTTCATATTAATCTATTATTTTATTCTAAAAAATTTCTTAAAAAATATTTACTCAAATGAAAAAATGATACTCTATTTTCTCCCCTACACAATCTCCTACCTCAGTACCTCAAGCATATCCTATACGTGGCTCAAATGGGCTAAACAAAAATGACAGGAATAAGAGACAGGACAAAAAATAATTTTGGAATCTAATCCAAATACTCGATTACATATTCTCATTCTCTTTTATATAATTGACTAGTTTAATGGTTTCATACACGCTGCGAATAATATTCTCACTTTACTTGTGCTTTATTATTTCTAGTTTATAGGTTAAATATGATTTTTCATCTTTTAGGTAAATCAAGAAAAAGAAGTTATTGCCTTTTGGACGATGTATGTTTTCTTTAAATGACGAGTTTTTTTTATTATCTACTAGTTATGAATTATTTGGAAGATTTGTTGTGATAATACTCTTTAATATTGTAAAAACAATTTCTATTACATATGAATAATGTTTCTTTGTAAGTTTTTGTTACAGAAATATTTAACTCTTCCGATCAGAATTTTTAACTTTAACTCTTCCAAGCATCGGAATTTTTAACATTTTTTTACAACAATGTTATGACTTAAATTTGATGTTGAAAATGAGGGTTCAACCTAGCTGCTCATTGTCTTCCACTTTTGCAGTGCTAAAGAAACAAATTTTTGTACCGGTATATATACAGTTAAATTCATAACTATCAAAACATCTCTAAACAAGCATTACAATAAGACTTATCCACACTTGTTTTCCTTTGCAAACAGTATTCATATGTGATATGTCGATAAATTAATTCGTTACCTAAAGCATACCATACACATGATTCATATATGTGTATAAGAGAGGTTTTTAACGGTACCGTATAAAAGGAATAACGTAAGAAGTATTATGAAATCTATTAATATTTTATTGGTTAAATATTAAATAGGAAGAGATAATGCCACTTCTACATATTTTCTTCACAATAAATTTTACAATTGAAGAGATAATTAAGAAGGAAAAAAGAATTAATATTGTGAGATAAAATGAGTAATATAATAAAGAGAGATGGAGAAAAAAAAAGAAGAAATCGTACAAGTATTGTGAACATTAATTGTGAGTGTACCATTATCTAGTAAGAAAATAGTTAATGAGGGAATTTAACTTAATTAATTATGTAAAATATATGAATTATTATAAATTTTTTAACATTTAATTTCGATTCCTAATAACAAAACGGTTGAATGGTTTAGATTTGAAAAAAATCACGGGATATCAATCATGTTATTGTGTTTGACAATAAAATTTGTATAATGTGATTGGTGGATAAATTTTCTAAAAAAAATAAGTTATGTACTAATAATTTAAAATAACTTTATAATATTATCATTTATTATAAATTTTCATGCATGTAAAAAAAAATATTAATTTTTATAATAATTATCTTAAAAATTATACTAGCGGTAATGAATGATTGATAATTGATAGTATAAAAAGTTTTTACATATATTTTTGTATAGCTGGTAAACTAAATTTTCTCTTAGTATTAAATCACATATCTTCATTAGTTAGTTTTAATTTCACCAAAATTCAAATCGTGTACATTGGCACAAAATAAGAATGCTATATACTTTGTTTCATATAGGCATTGATTCAGTGGAGGTGGACTTAGAGATGGAAAGGGTGAGGGTAGGTGGGTATGTTGACAGGAACAAGGTGCTTAAGGCTGTGAGGAGGGCCGGGAAGAGGGCAGAATTCTGGCCTTACCCTAATCCTCCACTTTACTTCACAAGTGCTGACCATTACTTCAAGGACACCACCCATGAGTTCAAAGAAAGCTACAACTACTATAGACATGGCTACAACCTCCCAGAGAGGCACGGCACCATGCATGTGTCTCACCGTGGAGATGACAATGTTAGCAACATGTTCAATGATGATAATGTCAATGCCTGCCATATCATGTAATTCATTTATACCTTATTATTATATGTGTGTGCTAGCTAATGTGGAAAACTTTCATGACCATATGTAAATTAATTTGCAGTAACTGCTATGTGAATTTGAAGATGTTTTAACGTTCATTAAAATAGTTAATCAAGGAAGTTGAACATTTTCTATAACTAATTTTTTAAAATAATCGATCATATATTGCGATGATTTAATTTTTCAAACTGTCTTAAAACACTCTTAAATAAAAAAATGCATAGAAATTTGTAATATTATATATGGCGGTGTGAAAATGTGAGTAAATATAATAGTTTTATTTGTTTTTAATAATAAGGACTTAAAATTTATAATATTGATGTGGATCAATTTAAGAAATCATTGTGAATTAAAAAAAAACTGAGAAAGATTAAAATAAAGTTTAAAATCCTTATATTTCACCAATTTTCAAATTCGTCCTTGCCTAAAAAAGTTGAAAACAACCCCTTAATGAATATGTGTGCCTATGATACTCAATGCAAATTAACAAAAATAAAATTGAGTCATTACTTTTTAACCCACAAAGTACATTAGTTATAACTAACATATTTCTAACACATTGAATACATGAATAACAACTTCCTAAGACATAAAGTACATGAATAATAACTTCTTAGCATGATGTATATTAATGACCATTTAAAATGGTCTTAAGCCTGGCATGTATGTATTAATCTTATCTGTTTTCTTTTCCATCTTTAAGATGTGTCTCTCTTGTTTTTTTTTTTTTTTTTGTCATACATATTTTTCTTATAAAAAACTCTCTTACCACTCTTTGGGGATCCAAGGGGATGAAAATTCACAAAGAGGTATAATATAAGTCTTGTGTTCTTTTATCACTTCTTGAGGAGTCAAGGGGACCAAAACATTTTCTTTATCATACAGGATATATTGTATGTTTCCATTCTAATCTTGCCTTTTATCATCCTTAGTGATGTAAGTGTTACCCATCCTTTATTAAAGGAAACTCTTTAACTTTTGTACATATACATCAACCATATCATCTATTTCTAAACAAGAATACGAGTTCATATTTGAATAATAGTAATAACTTGAATAAAAAACATATCCAATCCCAAAGGTTACTTAACACAATGAGGTTGTGCTGACCACTATATTAGACCATGCATATACTCAATGTACTTAAACAAACCTTAGTGTCCCCGTATCCACGCACACACAAAACAATCAACACTAAACTCTATATGAATGACTTAATAAATGCAATCAAAAAGAAAAAAGAACTAACACGAAGGAACTTGGGAAATATACACTAGGTGACGAGACAAACAATTAGTATTTGGGGTAACTTAGTTTCTTTTTTTTTAACTTTTTCTTGCTTCCTCCCATTTTTACTTGTCAGTTAGTTATGTCTATTGCATCTTAGGCTAAGAAAAATTAGCCCTTTGTTAGGCCTAACATTCTTATTTTATCCTAAAGTTTTAAGCCTACTACGTAAGAAATAATATTTAATCATTTAGTTTTCTAATTACTCCATGTTTTGGAAGGTTACTTTTTTTTCTTTTATAAAATAATTTTGTTCTCAAAATTTGTAACTTAATTACATACCTAACTCGAAAAATTATGAATAGATTAATCTTATTTGTTGTCCGAATAGATTAATCTGATCTCGTTGTTCCATCTCATTTGATCATCTTTAAAGTAATTATTACAAACAATTTTTATTGGGAAAATAATATTATTTCCTAAATGTTCATGTACTATGACAAACAAACAATTTAGATGAGTATTGACTCAAAAGTGAGATGTACTAACTCTAACTCAATTCTTATAGTGATAATTTTTTTTTTAAAAATGAGAGGCATAATATATTATGAAGGTTAATAAGCTAGGATAATATAATAAACCATAGACTCAATTCTCTTAAGGATTTGGACTCCTCTAAAATTGAGATTTAACTTTTTGGCCTTAAACAAGGGTGTGGAAAAATAGAACCAAATTAAATTGAATTGGTTCTTTTTTTTTTTATCACTAGAATTGTTCCTTTTCATTATTCTAGGTAGAAAATTAACAATTAACAAATATATATATATATGTACACTTTAAAAAGGATTAATTGTGATAATTGAAAAAGTTATTTTAATTTGCGTTGAAAGTGAATTTGATGGAAAGTAGAAGCGATACGTTAAACACGAAATTTTTTTTCTACTATTATTTCTTTTACTTCTCATACAAAGTAATATCTTATATATAATTAGTTAAAATTATTTCGGCTCAATATATTTAAAAAACAAATAAAAGTTTATATATATATATATATATATATATATATATATATATAATAAAAACAAATCAATTAAAGGATGATAGTTTATGATTAAAGAATAAAATATATATTTACTCAATCAAAGATAGTCAATTTAAATGATTAAATATTTATAAGAATGTAAAAATTAGAAAAAGTTATTTCTTTAATTTTCTAATGTAATTTTTAGTTACAAAAATCATTTAAAAAATATTTAAACATAAACTACAATTAACTAAATATTATAATTTATTTTTAACAAAAAAAATCTTGACCATAGTCTGAATGTAAACAATATTTTTTTATGCTTTTTAGGACGAATTTGGTGATTTACATAATAATACATGATGATAAAAACAAATAATTAACAGCATAAGCACTATTTTTAAATTTAATTTAATTTTCTATCATCTTAATTTTTCTTACATTTTAAAAATAAAATAAAAAAACTCCATTGCATCTATGGGATACTGGTAAACATACAACAAGAAGATATGTGTATTGATCAATGAAAATATAAAAACACAATAATGATCCAATATCTTTATATTTTTTTTCATATAAACAGGCCGTTTCTATATATGTTTTGGCCTTAGATAAATTTTGTATGTGAGTCTTATCCATTTTCATCTATTCCTCCACTTTTTTGTGTAAAAATTGTTAATTAAAATTTAATATTCAAGCAATATTTTCATATTTCATTCAATAGTAATTTATTCTACTATATATTACAATATAAATGATCTCAAATTAAATCTAGAAAAAAATAATTTTGAATATTTTTTTTCACAATGACAATAATTGTAAATATTATTAATTATATTTTATAAACATGCATATAAAAAGGATTTTTTTTTAATATACTTTAATATTTTTAATAAGACATTAATTTTTCTGTAAATATTTCTTTTAATATCTTCAATTTATGAAGAAAAATTAAGACCAATAATACCAAATTAATACTTACTAAAACTTAAATTTATTTCAAGATAAATATATATTTTTTCAATTTGCTTTCTTTTGCAATTCTCAATTATTATGATTCAAATAAAAAATACAAACTAATTTTATATTTTACAATAAGAAAACTTACCACTCTCATTTTCATCAAAATATATATCATATTCTTTTCATAAAATTTAATCACTATATTCATTTTAATATGATTTTTTTTAATTTAAAGTGAATGGAAACTAATTTTTCTATAATTTTCAAATGAATTATAAACTTATCAAATGATTTATGATATATCTATGTGTATACTTATATTAAAATTTGATAATTTTACTAACAAAATAATAATAAATGATATAATAAAACGTATTACCTAATAATTTAAATTTAAATTAATTTTTTATAAAAGTATATAAAATTAAGAGCTTGTTGTGGGAGGTCCAAGACAATGACCTAATTGGCCTTGCCATTGGCGGCACCGCATATAAACAAGAGACATAGTTAAATATTTTAAAAAACCAATCTAAGTAACGTGCATATTTTAGACAAAAGTTTAAACAAATTGCAAAAATAGTTAAATATTAAAAAAAACCAACATTGGTAACGTGCATATTTAATATTTAAGAAAAAAGTTTAAACAAATAGTAAAAATTTATTATATTTCATAAAATCATTCTAACGAATCAATTAAAAGTACAATATTAATTAATCTGAATTTGAAATCAATAATTGACTGGAAATGATAGTGCGTATTGTTGTTATTGGAACAGGTGTGAGGTGTCTCATCTCAGCTGGAATTTTGCTTGGTCTGTCTGTACGTCTCTGCTTCCACTCCCTCACATCGCACACTTTTCCGAATTTCGATTCAATGGATCCATCATCGTCACCACTCCGCCAAAACGACGTCGCTTCCTTCGACCGCCAAACTTCTTCTAGAATATACTTGCACTCCTCCTCTTCCGACGACGACGTTTCGCCCTCCCACTCTATCCAATCCACCAACCGCCGTCTCGATTACATGCTCCAGTTCCTCGACCGGAAGCTCTCCTCCGACCACGCCCACCGCCGCCACTCATCCGGCTCCCGCGCCGCGCAACTGCCGGAGTTCGTCGCGAAGGGCGGCGGCGCTGGCATCTTCCGCCTCCCTGCTCGCGGCGCGGTGCACCCGGCGCGGCCGCCGAGCCTTGAACTGCGGCCGCACCCGCTGCGAGAGACTCAGATTGGACGTTTCCTGAGGAACATTGTTTCCACCGAGTCGCAGCTATGGGCGGCTTCGGAGTGCGGGGTAAGATTCTGGAACTTCAAGGATCTGTACGCGTCGTGGTGCGGCGTAGGAGAAGAAGAAGGAGTGGTTGCGAGGAACGGCGACGAGGAGAGTGCGCCGTTTCGAGAGTCGGTGTGGACCTCACCAACGTTGTGTTTGGTTGCGGATGAGGGGAACAGGTTGGTTTGGAGTGGACATAAGGATGGGAAGATTAGGTGCTGGAAGATGGATGATGATGACGATGATAACAACAACAACAACTGCGATTGGAGCAATCGGTTTACGGAAAGCTTGTCTTGGCATGCTCACCGTGGACCTGTTCTTTCCCTTACCTTCACCTCTTACGGTCACCCTTCACTCTTCACTACTCTACTAATTACTATTGTTAGACTTAGGCTTGCCTAGTCTAGATTATGATAATTTTAGTTCTTATCTGCTACCCTAGAGGTGTTTAGCTTGATTTCCCACCCCCGGCAATTTCAAGCTAATGCTTTAAAATTGACATTACAAATAATTTATAAAAAAAATTGAAATTAAGAATAAGAGTTTAAATTTTAAGTCAAGAGTTTAATACCTAGAGATGAAGGAAAATACATTTTAAACCCTAGGTGTTATCAAGCTAATTTTTTAATAGTAATTAGCTTGTAAGAGTAAGAGTTTAAATTAGGGGATGAAATTAAGAATAAGAGTTTACATTATATAATACATACAACCTAATTACTATTTTTTTAGTATGTTCTCATCTTCACTTATTTCTTAAATACTTTACATACTTATCATAAATGGAAAATTAAATAAAATAGGAGAGTTGATGTTAAAAATTTAAAAATAATTTTAATATAAACGAAGATATTAATTTCATTCCTTAATCTGTGTTATTTTCTTAAATGGACAGGTAAAAAGAAATAGAGGGAGTAATTTTTTAATACTAAAAGTTACGTTTAATTTTAAATTTCGTGTATAGTGTATTTTGGATCTTGAGATTTAAAATAAAGAAGAAAAAGGGAAAGTAGAATTCAAAAGCTTCTAAAACTAGTTTTTTTTTTCTCTTAAAAAAGTTCATTAAGTTTTCTTTATTAACAATAGCTACTTTTTTAAAAGTCCAAAATAAGTTGGGTCAAACGATTTTGATTATAAGCTGTTTTGAGCATTTGGAAAAACCTTTGCAAAACTTCTCTGGACTTGTTTTATGATGTAGGCACTTAACTTGAAAATTGAAGGTATTTGGTTAAGTTTATAAAAGTATCTTATGATTTTTTTTAGTATTTTTTATCCCATTTCAATAATTTTGCATTGATGTTTTTCAAGCGCTTATGGCATAAGCTCTCATGTGATAAGCTCTTTTTGAATAAGCACTTAATTAAATTGTTTACTCAAATGTGTACTTAGCTAATCCAAACTTATTAAGATTACTTGTGGTGTAAGTTTATGAAAATTAAGTGCTGATATTTTGGTTACTAATAATATTAATATGAAAGAAATTCTAATAAATGACCTGTGGGATCTGATGTTCGTTGGTTTATTCACATGCTTGTTGTGAATGTTATACATTATTCTCTCCTTTGCATTTTGTTAATCCAGGGGATCTGTGGTCGGGTTCAGAAGGAGGAGGTATAAAAATATGGCCTTTGGAGGCTGTTGAAAAATCTATTCATCTTACAAAGGAGGAAAGGCACAGTGCTGCCATATTTGTGGAGAGGTCCTATGTTGACTTGAGGAGCCAGCTATCTACAAATGGCTTCAGTAACATGCTAACTTCAGATGTAAAGTACTTAGTATCTGATAATTCGAGAGCAAAGGTGTGGAGTGCTGGCTATTTTTCATTTGCTTTGTGGTGAGATTTTCCCTCCAAAACTCTTGTGGTGTTAGTATTGAACATTAGTATGGGTTGATTCTTTTATATTTAGGCATTCAAGTGTAATTAATTATTTTAGGATTTTTCTTATCTTGTGGGCACAACTTACTTTTGTAAAAAATAGTAAATAGTAAATACACATTTATTATTTTAATATAGTAAATATATTGCTAGTTTATTATTATATTAAGAAGGTGCCTTAGCCCTTTTAATTTACGGACAGATATTCTTTTAAACTTCTATGAACTGGCTTAAATCCTGCTAATAGCAAGACATTGGTTCTATGATATAAATCCTTATGAAATATTAAGGATCATATAACTATGTGCATGGGATGTATAATGAAATCTTAAATAGACTAAGACTTCAGTGTCATATGATCCTTACTCTTTTCTTTTTGCATTACTTGTGTGTGCATATTAATACCTTTCACTTAATGTATTCTAGTGCTTGTTAAATTGTAGGGATGCTCGTACAAGAGAGCTACTGAAAGTTTTCAATTCAGATGGACAGATTGAGAATCGGTTGGATGTGTCCTCAATTCAAGACTTTTCAGTGGAGCTTATTTCAAGTTCAAGGAAAGACAAAACACAAAGTTCCATTGGGTTCTTTCAGCGTTCACGTAATGCCATAATGGGGGCAGCAGATGCTGTTCGTCGAGTTGCAGCAAAGGGAGGCTTTGGGGATGATAACCGGAGAACTGAAGCACTAGTGGTAACAATAGATGGAATGATTTGGACAGGGTGTACAAGTGGCTTACTGGTGCAATGGGATGGAAATGGCAATCGCATACAAGATTTTCTCTACCATTCATCTTCCATTCAGTGTTTTTGTACTTTTGGCATGCAAATTTGGGTAGGCTATGTGTCTGGCACTGTCCAGGTATTGGACCTCAAGGGTAGTCTGATTGGGGGATGGGTGGCTCATGGCAGTCCAATTGTAAAAATGACAGTTGGCGCTGGTTATGTATTTGCATTGGCTAACCATGGTGGCATTCGTGGATGGAACATCACCTCCCCAGGACCTCTTGATAGCATATTGCGTTCAGAATTGGGTGGCAAAGAATTTTTATATACTAAAATAGAAAATATAAAAATATTGAGTGGTACCTGGAATGTTGGACAAGGAAAAGCATCTCTAGATTCCCTTACTTCATGGCTAGGTTCTGTGGCCTCAGATGTTAGCCTTGTTGTTGTTGGGTTGCAAGAGGTTGAAATGGGTGCTGGATTTCTTGCAATGTCTGCAGCTAAAGAAACGGTAAGTCATCATTTTCTGTAATAATACTAGAAAATTGGTACTATGTTATTATTAGAGAACTAGTAGTTGTAAGGGAAGCAGTTGCTGTGTGAATTATGGTTAGTTTTTTCTTTTTGATAAGGTTTAACTTTCAACTTTGAGCACATCAATGAGTCCAACATGTCCTTTGAGACAACTTGAGTACAAGATCGACATGGTCATTATAAAAACTAGACAAGAGAAAAAGAGCAATGGGAGGGGACTGGGTGAAAAATTCTTGGATTGATCTATTATAATAGAGCTCCACGTCAAAATGATTTTCTTCTGATTAGCATATTGGTTACTGAAAATCGTTATAGATTTCTGTTGTGATTTTTATTCAATGGGAATTTTACGGATGGTTGGATTGTTCATGCGTCATTGTCAGTATTCTGTCATGACAGTCATCGTGTTGTTATGTATATACATATAAATATATATAGTACAATGAATGGTTTTGCCTAACTTTTCTTGCTCATAACCCTCCTCTATGCCCCCATCTCACAAATATATAGGTAGGATTGGAGGGAAGTTCTGTTGGGCAGTGGTGGCTGGATATGATAGACAAAACATTAGATGAAGGTTCAACATTTGAACGTATTGGATCCAGGCAACTTGCTGGCTTGGTCATTGCTGTGTGGTGAGTATCTATGAGTAGGAGTAGATGTGAGCTGGTGAAGCTTTATTATGTCAGAAATAATGCCTGTTGTTTGTTAAGGCAATATGACATGTGTTAAATTTTAGCAATTTGAGCATGCATTGGTCTGCTAAATTGCTTGTATTATGTTAGATTATTTTCTGCTTTCCTTCCTACTTATTATGAATTCTATTTTGATTTAGTAGATATGGATATGGATCACTAAAGATTGGGTTCCTAATTGTGTCCTGAAAAGAAATATCAACTATTTTCCTCCTTTGATTTGAATTTTTGTCTTTGTTATCTAAATTCTTCCTTGCTGCTCTCTTTGCCTAAAGTAGTTGAATTTTTCTTTTTCAGGGTTAAAACCAACATTAGATTTCATGTTGGGGATGTCGAAGTGGCAGCAGTTCCATGTGGCTTTGGACGTGCTATTGGCAATAAGGTGGGCCTGCACTGTCTGCTCTGCTGTTTTGCCTTTCATATTAGTTTTGACTTAGTTTCTTGTGTTTCTATCTATGATTCTATCACTCTGTTTTTGCTAATAAAGGGTGTATTAAGATGTGGCAGTTTCTCATGATCACGGATCTCGTAATTGTCAGCTTTGGTTTCATTGAACAGTCTAACAAGGATATTTAAATATCAGGCTATTGCTAGATTCTCTACTAGATTTTATGGAGTGTTGCAATTCGAAGTAAAAGCAAACAGAGTCAGAGATTTCCATTCTACAAGTTCTGTAATGCAAGCCCATGACGTGATTTGCTTCTGTGTGGTCTGCAAGTAACATATCACGTAACAATTAAAACTTTATCTCTAATTGTGTCCACATAAGAGAGATAGCCAGTATGATGTTAGTTGATGACTTTGGCTTGAGTTTCATCATTATGCAACACACACATATAAAGCCAATGGGACCTGCAAGTCTTCTCATAGATATTGGAAATATTTGTGTTTCAGTTATGACATGACATGCTATAGTGTACTCATTATTAATTTGCTCCAAATATTGAAAATTACCATTCAGCTATGCACTGCAGTGTTTTCTGTGGTATATGGAGGCCAATGGTAGTAAGTGCGCGCCATAGCACATGGCATGCTAGTTGCCATATTGAAGCATGAAACCATTTCATCAAAAGAAAAAATATAGAACTATGTAAAACTGAATATATTATAACTGAAGAAAAGGAGAAACAGGGAGAGACAGAACACAGCAATTTTCTATGTGATTTCAGCAACAAAATCAAAACAATGAAAAAAAATCTAGTATGGAGTAGGTTTCATACTTCAATGATGATTCCGACATTGTCAGTGAAGCTTTCTGCTCTTAAGATCTTTGAAGGAACTCAAGCTAGGTGCCATGCATTTTTCAACCACTTTGGTATGGCTCATGCTACATGCCATGGATACCACAACTAAGGTGGTGCCACATTGAATACCATGCCATATTTGGTTTTATTATGGCTGTGACCTCTCCAAAAATGCCATGCCATGCCATGCCATGCCATGCCATGGAGGTTCTATTGGCAACACCATCACCTGTTTTATTATATGTGTGGTGTGCTATTTTTTTTTCCCAGTTAACAATAGTTTTTTATAGGTATCTCCTTTTTGTTTCAGTTTTTGCTGTTTTGACCATTGACATAGGAGATGTTTGTTTCACCAGGGAGCTGTTGGTTTGAGAATTAGAGTGTATGATCGGATAATGTGCTTTGTTAATTGTCACTTTGCTGCACATTTAGATGCAGTTGGTCGTCGCAACGCAGATTTTGATCATGTATACCGAACAATGTCCTTCAGTCGGCCAACAAACCTCTTAAATACTACAGCTGGTACTTTGCTGTGCCTATTCCTGATCTTCTCACTTTCCTTATCTATGTATTTATTTTGGCCGGTTTATAGATCTGGCTTGCCATTGGGCCTTTCTGTTGCAGCTGGCACTTCATCTTCTGTTCCAACGTTTCGTGGTACAAATGTATGTAGATGCTGTCCACTTTATTCATATAAGTGATGCTTTATGATGCACTCAGATAGTTGGATGAAGCATTGATTCTTGAGATTGGTTTCCAGTCTGCAGAAGGGATGCCCGAGTTATCTGAGGCAGACATGGTTGTGTTTCTTGGTGATTTTAATTATCGACTTGATGACATTTCTTATGACGAAGCAAGAGATTTTGTTTCTCAAAGATGCTTTGATTGGCTTAGAGAAAGGGACCAACTTCGAGCAGAAATGGAAGCTGGGAATGTCTTCCAAGGAATGCGTGAAGCAATTATAACATTTCCTCCCACATACAAGTTTGAACGGCACCAAGTTGGTTTGGCAGGTTGGTCCCCCGCCCAAAACAAAAACACACAAATGGTCTCATGAACTTGAAAAGAAACTTTAGCATTAAAAAGTGAGATGGAAACAGTCAAGTATAAAAGATGTGGACTGGGTTGCTAAATTTCTGCTTTAATCATGACTCCGGAATATAGCATTTCTGCAAATTATGCACTTCCAATTCCTAAGATTTTTTATTTGTAGACCAATAACATGCACAGGGTAGGAGAAAAGAACAAAATATATCCAGATTTTTATGAAGTGAAAAATTCCGACCACACCATAAGTAATGATTTTCAGTCCTCTTCACAGATGGCTTTATATGAATTATTAAAATTGTAGAACAGATAGGGAAGAGATAAAAAGGATATCAGAGACTGAATAATAGGATTTAAATTTTTTATCTTTTTGGGTGCTTGTAACTTGTAGAGGCTTGCTTTAGAGACTAGAATATTAGTGTAGGGAGAGTGAGGGAGGTAGGAGAAAATCATACTGTAATGGGATAAACTAAATGGCACGGTCTCCCTATATATATATATATATATTACTAGGTTAAGAGTGCAGTACAATGAAGTACGGAGTACATCTGGATTCTCAATAACCTAATGCTAAAACTTGGCAAAAAAAAACTCTTAACAATTAGATATTGAAAGGTGAATTATTTCAAGTAACAATCATTGCTGCTTCAAGATTTGTAAGGGTATGACTTCAGATTGTGTGACCTGTTTCTTGAAGGGTATGATTCTGGGGAAAAGAAACGCATCCCTGCTTGGTGTGACAGAATTTTGTATCGTGATAGCTGCACTTCTTTGTTGTCTGATTGCAGTTTAGAGTGTCCCATTGTCTCCTCAGTATTACAGTGAGTGCTCTAATTGGTTATATTTTATTGTTATTTGGGTATATGGAGTAAAACACCGTGCTAGAAGGACTGTGTATATGTTTTCTTAGATAAGTTATATTTTTCTTGGCAATTTGTGCTGAACTCACTTAGCAGTCTCTGATCCCTGTACCGAAAAGGGGACTTCTTTATTATGAGACATGTGAAGCGAGTCAAAATTGAATTACAGATTTCTGAAAATGAAAAAGCTAGGTAGCCAAAAATAATTTTGCTAGAGTTGGCATCATTAGTGACTTATATAACTACCACCCTTGAATCATAACATATTTTGGCTGCATATCATCGTATTATTTTTGTGGCTAAAACGTTTATGCTATCTATATATAATATTCATTTTTAATTTGATCCATATACCAAAACAGGCTGTAATTTAGTCCCTATACGTGTAATTATTTCCAAGTTGGTCACATAAATTGTGTGTTTTTGTTATAGTATTGTTTCTTTTATAGCACAAGAAATTGTAGGGAGCAATTATAAGTATCATGTGTAGAGACTGTATATGTTATGTTTTTTTTGTCCTTGTAAATGACAATCATTTTCTGCTTGGCCCCTGCACTTCACAATAACGACATGCTAACTGAACAGTCTTATAAAAGAAACAGATTTCAGGGATGACATTGAAAATGGTTATGGCTGGAAGATACATAAATAATGTATAGGCTAAACATATCTTGCAATTGTGGTACTTGTATTCTTGTAAATATACTTTAACTAACGTATGTACATACCCCAGTGCCTGGAGGCTCCTTGTTATGCGAAGGTATGGGAAGGGTCATTGTATGCAACCTTACCTTGCATATGTGAAGAGGTTGTTTCTGGATTCAAACCCATGACCTACTGGTCATCAAGGCATAACTTTATCATTGTGCCCAGGGCTTATCCTCTCTTGTAAATATACTTTATGCCTATATAATTTAGACACACGAATCCAATCATGCATCTCTCATTTTCTTTTTCCTAAACTTGTTAGTTAGAGTTTGATGGGAGGCAATCCTATTCCATGTATGCCTGGTGGATCCACTACTGGCCTCGGCCCACTACAGCCTTTCCCCCCCCTGTGACATTTGTGTTTCAATTCTGGATACCAATTTCAACTCTGCTTTGATGAGATTTTGCAAATGACACAATTTGTGATCATCAACCTGCATTGCCTATTGCCTCCTATTCTGTGTTTCATGATGAGACTAAAAGGTCTTATACACACATCAAATGATCAATTGACAGATGTTTTCTTACTGAGTCTTTGAGAGTCCTTCAAATAAGTTAATATATGTACCAAACTTTGTGCATATGACCTATATGTTCCAATTTAAGGGAAAGTGTTAGAACATATGTAAATAATGTAAACAGACTAACCATACCTTGTATTTACAGTAGGTAATTAGGATATTTGTTGATTCTTGTAAATTGTAATCATTATTTTGTCTATTTAGTCAAGACTCTGTTATGTAAACACATGGATTTAATCTTGTCTCTGATTTCCTCCTTTCCCAACAATTGTACATACAAGGACTGAATTGAAAACTTTTTGCATTCAGGACCCAATTGAAATATAGGGCCAAAATATAATTTAAACTTTTCTGATTGTTTATCATTGCGCTCTAAAATATTTTAGAAAAGCATAAGTGGGAAGTACTATCTTTTCCTTTCATTTTGTGTTTTGATTAATGCCATCTAACCTTCAATAGGTATGAAGCTTGCATGGATGTCACAGATAGTGACCACAAGCCTGTCCGCTGCATATTTTCTATAGATATTGCTCGAGTAGATGAACCAATCCGGAGGCAGGAGTTTGGAGAGATTCTTGAGTCAAATGAGAAAATTAAATATCTTCTGAAAGAACTATGCAAGATTCCTGAAACTATCATTAGTACAAACAACATAATTCTTCAAAACCAGGACACATTAATTTTGCGTATTACAAATAAATGTGCAGAAGGCAATGCTTTGTTTGAAATAATTTGTGAAGGTCAGTCTACTGTTACAGGGGATCAGAAGGCTACTAACCATCAGTTGAGAGGTTCCTTTGGCTTCCCAAGGTGGCTTGAGGTGATATTCTTTATTTAAAATAAATTTCTTTTTTGTACAATATTTATGGCTATGGAAGGAACTTGAAAACTAGAGAGATTTGAAAGTCAAACTAAAAAGTAATTTTTATTTCTAATATGATGGTGACAATGGATGAAATCACTCCTATATATACTTTATCACATTTCATTCAGGAACCTCAAGAGTCTAAAAACTTTATAATTCTCTAGAGTTTAAGAATCTGTACAGGCTAATTAAAGATAAAAAATAAATTGTATTAATTACTATAAATATAACCTCAAGTGTGGTGTAGATAAGAATGTTAAGGCTGATGAGTGCAAGATAAGATTAGGAACAAATATAGGTGGGAGAGAGAACACAAAAAAAACTTACTACGTGAGGAGACTAAACAGAGGCTCTACTGTGAAAAGTGGTAGTTATAGTGGCCACTGCGGCTGAGCTGTTACAGCTGCATCATTTGATGTGATCTGCAATTTAAAAAAAAGATAACCAAAATCTCCTCTAGAAAAAAATGGCTATGACTATTGGATTTTTTACAAAAATGTGGATCAACATCCTACTTTGTTTTTTTGCTTCAAATAGGGCATCTCTCCTTTGCAATGCACCATACGATAGTTACTTGCTAATTTTATGATTCAGGTGAGTCCTGCAACTGGTATAATAAGACCAGATCAAATTGTTGAAGTATCAGTGCATCATGAGGAATTTCAGACTCTGGAAGAGTTTGTTGATGGCGTTGTACAAAATTCTTGGTGCGAAGACTCCAGAGACAAGGAAGCTATTTTGGTTGTTAAGGTGCATGGCAATTACACTATCCAGCCAAGAAATCACCGAGTCCGTGTTCACCACTGTTATTCATCCAAGAAAAAACCTATGATTGACTCTCAACCAGATAGCTCCAGGCATATCCAAGGAACTGTACTACACCGATCTGATTTCCAACCATTCAGCAGTTCCTGTGATGTGGTTGACCAGCTACAGAAATTGCATAGCCCTTGAATCTGCAGTTAACGTAAGTGCCTGTAACTATTTTTAGTTTTTTAGCGAAGCAACAAACAAAAAATCGATAGATGATCTTGTAACAGGCAATAAGTCTGTCATTTATGCTTGCGATGATAAGCATGTTGATTATGTTTGGCAATGGCTTCTTTTCTTTTTATCATAGGGAGCTTGTGGTCCAACTTGTAATCATCCAGCTGATTGAACTGTACAGAAAGAAAGCGCAAATGCAAGGCAAAGTAGCGAGACAGTTTTTTACTTGATCCATTATTTAATTTATTGAGAATGAGCCCAATTGTAAATGACTATGTACCATATCAACCAACACAAGCTGCAATTTTAAGGGAAAATGCAGCGACCTGTGGTTACTGCAGCTGAAGCTGCTATAGTTGATTGTGTCGTTTGGATGATGATTGCTCCCTACAAATATTCTAATATTTTTTACTTTCTATTGTCTCATTTGCCTGGAATTTTGTGTAATGGAAGTTCATTTTGTTAAACGACTTCCTGTTATATTTTACCTTAGTCAAATAGTACGACACATTAAAGGATTGGTTATTGAAATTTTTTCTGAATTTATATTTTCATTATTTTGCAATGTTTCACAAGTTAAAATCTTTTGAGCCGTCAAAATAATTTATAAATGCCTATTCGAATAATCGTTGGCGAAGTAGTTATTAACAAATGCTTTCAAAGTTATACACTGAAATATTAAAGATAAATATCTGAATTATTTTATATGATTTTTCGTGCACACGTAAAATAAAGGAAAATTTGGATATTTTAGTGCTTCTCATTATAATTATCGTAACTCTTCTATTTTAACTATCTATATTTTTTTCTAGTGTCATTTAAGAACCAGTTTCACTAAATTCTTCTCATATTTGTAATCCTTCCAACGTATTAACAATTTCTACTCCAAAATCTCAGTGAACATTTAACGATAAATCGATCTGAGTTACATTTTCAGGATCGGTTGAATAATTATAATAAAAACTCAGTCTAGGAGGGGACATATTATCAAAACCTAAGATGAACAACATCTTTTTTTAGACTGGGCATCTGCTTCTCCGTCCCCTTCCCCTTCCCCTTGTAGTACAACAGTCTTTCCATTTTCAATTCGGGTAACATCCTGTTTGTTGAGCTCTTGAGACATCATAACCTTCCGACTTAGGATGTTGTAAATCTCCTTTACAACAGTTTCAAAAGCAGCTGCTACATTTGATGAATCAAGAGCTGATGTCTCCATGAAGAACAAACCCTGTGCCTCAGCTAAGGCCTTGCCTTCCGCGGTAGCCACCTCCCTTGCATCTTTAAGATCTGACTTGTTCCCAACAAGTATTGTCACAACGTTCATGTCAGAGTGAGCTGTTAAATAATAAACCAGTCCATTTAATACTTGTTTTTATCACATTCACAATCAAAATATGTGAATATATATGTTTTGAAGCAAGAAAAAGAATAAACATGTGGCCTATCAATACAAGCTCATGACTAGGTCTTATTTTGATAAACTTCTCCATAAGCATGCAGAAAAAATGAAGTAAATAGAAATAAACGTATCTCAAATTAGCTTATGGATAAACTAATTTGTAGAATCTCTTTCATTTAGCTTTTCCTTTTAACTTACGCATAAGCTAATTATAGTTTATGGAAAAAACTTATTTTTATTTTCTTCTGTAAGTACTTATGGAGAAGTTTTTTCCAAACAAGCCTAAAAAAATCAACTATTTTACACGTTTATTACAAGGTGTATATTTATACAAGTGCCTATTATGTATTATATTAATATTAAAAAAAAGACCAACAAGAATAACATAAAAATGCAAAAAGTCAAAGCAGAAAAGAGAAAAATTAAATGCAATTCAGAATTTAACATCCCCATGATACATTCAATAAGATAATGTTTCATTAACTAATTAAACCGAATCACCTTAAGAGAAAAAAAAAAGGATTATAATCTTGTTTAAATAGAACCATATTAAGTACCAATAAGCCATTAAATTTCAGTATCATAATCACAATGTTTTTATATATGGTACCAATACCGAATTGAAGGACAAGTTAACAATTACCTAAATCAGAAGAAACCTCACAAAGAAAATAAGCATGAGAAACACTTCAAGATGGTAAAAAGGGTTCAAACATAATTGTAATTCTTACTGTGAAGTTCATTAAGCCATCGGCCTATGCTATCAAACGTTTGGCGCCGACTGATATCATACACCAGAAGAGCTCCAACTGCACCCCTATAATATGCAGATGTAACAGCTCTGAACCTCTCCTGCCCAGCAGTGTCCCATATCTGTGCTTTAACTTCCTTCCCATTAATATCCATCTTCTGAGTTTGAAACTCTACTCCTATAGTTGACTTTGAATTAGGATAAAACTCATCTCTGGCAAATCGTGCAAGTAAATTTGATTTCCCTACAGCTGAATCACCAATTAAAACAATCTTGAAGAGGTAGTCTTCAGTCTTCTCTTCTTCATTATAAAAAGCCATCTGTCAGACCTAAGGATTGCCAGTGTGTAGAGGCAAATCAAACATATATAATCATCTCGACTCTGGCCCTTTCCACTACTAGAATGTCAACTTCACCTAAGATGAGAACAAGGATCAGAAAACAAAAGAGGATCTGCTAACAAAGAATTACAGAAGACAGGAAGGCTATATCAGTGAAACACATTGTAGTTCCATAAGAATCTTGAATATATAATATATTTACCTTATGAAGCGACTGTTGACTGTTTCTAGCACATACAACTGTATCCAACATTGGCAACAAGCCCCCCAATTCAAACAAATCAAAACTTTATTGAGTACCTGAAAGCATGAGTTTCCAATATGCACCACTGTCAATGAAGTATTATATTAATTCTATGACTTCTATTCATATCTAGAGAGTAGAGAGTATTCTCAACAGTAAATTATTTCCAGTTTTTTTTCCATTACTGTTTCTTGAGAAAAAGAAATGTTACTTCAAGTGAGAATCAAATCAAAATAATAACCTTGCCCAAAGAAGCATGAATATTGTTTCAAAAAATGGAAACAATTGCCCAATAAACCACAGATCTGGCAATACAACCAACAGATGGGCAAGTTTAAAATATCAGAACTCTCAACCTCGAGTGCTAAAAAGTATCTCATATATAATGACAATTCAACTGTACCATAATTTAACATAGGGTCAACAGAACCAGAGAAATTAGAAATAAAAATAAAAATAGTTTCTTAGGTATTTTGAATTCTTTTTCATAATTATTTTTAAAAAATAGAGACTATAAAAAAAATCTATTTTTGTAGAAGCTAATAAGATGTTACACAGTTACAGTCTCTGATCAATCAAACTTGGATGCTAAAGTAGTACTTTTGGTAAAGTTTATCAGTAAAAGCAAAGAGTTGAAGAACCAATTGTCACCTATTATGCATAGGTAATATTATGCTTATATTAGTGTGTTGGACTGATCCTGTCACCTGTTAGTTACGGGAAGGAAAACTAGAGAAGCATGAAAAAGGAAGACCACCAGTATTAACCTTTTTAGGAAAGGAGGATTGATCAAAAGAATCAGAAAAATATCCAACTAAAGTCATTGAACTACCCACAGCAAAATTGATTTCAACATTAGCTTCTAGCCTTGATTAAACCCTGATAAAAGGTTTTATATTATACATATTATCTTTACTTTATAACATAACAAAAAACAAAGCATAGTGCTAAATCTTTTCCTCCTAGCATAACAAAAATCAAGGTATGGAGTTATAAATCTTTTCAAGAGATTAATGTGGGAACACTGGAACAGAAGGTAAAAATTGAGGTTGATTGCAATTTTGGCTTGCAAACAGGCATTTCCCACAACCCAACTAACATTGGAACTTAGATTGGTAAAATAGCGGATTTAATGAAAAAGAAGGGTAGTAAAAGAAAAAGATCAAAGACTTCTAAACATATTTCAATCCATCTTTTGTTTTAGAGGGGAACTTATTTGACCCCAAAAAAATAATTGTTGGCAAAGGACAGCCCATGTGATGGTAAGTTTTAAAATTTTCAAGGTAAAACTCTAAATTATGGGTTCTAAATCATTTTGGATTGTTATTTTCTTAGATATCTAGATAGAAAATTATGCAGAAGGTAAATTCAACAAATATAAATACCTCAACCTCCTTCACTGCTTGTTTTCCCCTCAACTCTTCAACTTCAGCTTACCCTTCCACTAAGTCTTTATAATCTCAAACACTGGTATTAATTAAAAATGGATTAGATAATTCTTACTGAGAGATAAGGTGATTTTCTTAAACAATACAAAAGGGTAAAACTTAAACATTAAATAAGAAATGTCAGGTAAACCCATATCTATAACCAAAGGCAATATGATTTCAAGAATCAATCAAGATTATTTTTATGTTGTTTTGATCCGGGCATAATATAATCTAATGGGATAAGGGAAGGTAGTTGTTGTTGTACTAGGTCTAATCCACAAATGTTGTCATGTCTCAAACAATGATGCTAACGTCTATAGAGTGCAGTAGGTTTATGGAGCATAAAGGATGTAACCAGCTTTTATAACAAATAGCCAAATTATTATAATTATTTTTTGGGTGGAAGGACAAAGGATGATATTATTAGAACAAAGAATGAAAGATTACAGAACAAGCTAAATCCATCAAAACACAGGCACAAAAAAGATAGAAAAGAAATATAGTATGTCCCTCTACATTTGGTATGTAAGTTCCCTCAAAGAGAGAGTGTACCAAACACCAAAGAGAGGCCACAAAAAAGATCCTCTGCTATCCCATGCCAGATCTGAGACAATTACTTCAAAGTATTTTACTCAAGCCACACCAAGAAGTGCATAGATGAAACAACCCTTCTTTTACGGCTATAACAAATAATGTCCTCTAATATTCACAATATTTTCCTTTGCATCTTTAAAAAATTCTACTCAATAAAGTGATCCTCATATAACATGTTGAGACAAACCACCACCAACTACCTAACTAGAATTCCTCTGGAATCTTTGAACACCGCTCTTAGAAACAGCAATGATAACTATTCTCCAAACAAGTCCTCATCTCATCATATTAAAATCATCAGACTGATTTTCATTATTTCTATGTCCATAGACAATACATAATCGAAATACAAAGACCTAACAGGTTACAGTAATGAAGAAGACAAACGAAATCTCTTATGGACTCGTATAAAGACATTAAGGGCATGCTTGATTTTCTTCTCACTTTTTGGTTTTCAAAACTCTTTTCTAAAATCATTTCCTACTACTCAACAATCAATTTCTCATCCAAAATATATTTATTGTCTTTATAAAGATAAGCCCCCCACCCCCCGTGCCTTGCACGACCGTCCACCAACTGTCTAATCAACCTTGTTTAGTTATGACAGAAAACACATGCAATTCATTGAATCAGGATTTCTCTCTCTAAAATCTGTCTCCAAAACACAAACACAAACACACACATATTAATTGATCTTTCAATAAATGAGTGGTCCCTACAACTCCTCTTGAATTTAACTGACTCATTTTAAAACTCATAGCTAATCATATCTAGTTGTGCAGCAATCACTACTCAAAACAAAACAAAAGAAAGAGAAAAGAATGAACTAGAAACTAGGGGTTCAGTTAAACCATTAATAATCAACACTCTTATTTCAATTCAAATTTCAAAATAAAACTCAGCAACTAACGGTGAAATACCATGTAACCAGGCACATCAATTCCAAACCCAGTGATCGTGCTGATTGGCGCGTGTCCAGAGCAAAGAAGAAGAAGATTATGATGTATAATATGGATACACTCTCTTTACCCAAACACTAACAGATAAACACGCAAACCAAGGACACGGAAATCGAACTATTACATATACAACAAGTTAGGCAAAGTATAATAATAATAATAATAATAATAACAAAAGATGCAGCATGTAAAAACTGAATCAAGTTCAGATAAGTTCGCAATGTGACTGAAATTTCACCAGATACGTTAATCAATGAAGTTAATCACGGTGCAAAACATATGAGAAGGAAAAAGAGGGGGAAAATGAAAAAGAAAAGGGAAATTTCGAATGAACTGTAAAAAAAAAAAAAAAAAAAACGAAAAGCGTGATTGAGGAGTTGCCTGAGAGAAGAGAAACGGGGGAAAGGGAGAAAAGAGAGAAGGGATCTACCGTTGAGACGGACGTATGCGTCTTGTCTGTGTTTTCACGTTTGCGTCTGCGGGTTATTTTCGTGACACTAAACTAGTACCTTCTCTGCATCAATTCCTTTTTTCTTTCAGTTCCTTTTTAAGTAAATTACTTTCTCCTATATTTTTAGAAACCAATTGAATTGACAATGGTGCCAAGGAAAGTTGCATTTTCTTCGATGATAACGACATTGATTGAAGAATTAAAAAAAATACTTATGGTATAAATTATAAAAATAATAATAAATAATATAATTTTTTTTCTCAATAAAAATATTGTGTTCCTTAAATAATACTCTTTGGATACTAATTAACACTTCTCTTATTTTTTATTATATTTTGAGTAAATTAACCATAGATTACAAAGTATTTCATATACCGTCATGCACTCGAATTAATTAATGTGAAATTTTTTCAAATTAACTCATAATCTTGAGTTAGTCTTGAGTATGCAACAGATTAATAATGATATCGTAGGTGCTCACAATTTAAAATTACTTAAATACTTTTAATTATATATAAAATAAGTTGTTCTACTTTGTTTTATATAAGCATGCATTAAAAAATATATTTTAATATACATATTGGCTTTAAAGTTACATGGGTGCTGGTAATTATCCGTATATATCTTTCAAATTCATAGGTATTCGACGAAGTTATGGGGGCTCCTAGTTGTGCCTGTCTCGTCACATTACCAACCTTATTTAAAATATTGAAGTGAATTATTTTCTTTTAAATGTTAATAACACTTTTTAAGGTATTTTAACACTATCCTTTGTTTTGTTTTGTTTTTTTTATTTATCTTAACTCATCTATATTTTAAATAAGGTTGGTAATGGGGAATGATCTTGATGAAGTTAGGAATATTCATTGCGGTTCTTAATGACCTCTCTTATCATACTTATTACCTATTCAAATGATGTTTTTACATTAATTAATAACACAAAATTAGTTAATGAAAAATTAAAAATATATTTTTTAAAAAAATATTATGATTATTGTGTCATCATTTAACATACTTGATAGTAAAGACAAAATATTAACAGTGGAAAATAATAGAAACTAAAATACTAAAAAAATTGAACTAAAAAAAATTAAGAGAATTTTTTTAAGGAAAATAACATATTTAACTGAAATACTTAATCAATGAGTTTTTAATTAAACTATTGATCAAGGAGACATAATCTATGCACGAATCGAACTTTAAGTGTATGTGTAGATTGAAGTTAAAAATGTTACACCCACATTTCATTGCAACTCCAACAAATGAAAATAAAAATAAGATTCATAATCCTTTTGACAAAATTACTTTTACCTTAAAAGTACTTTTTTACTTGAAAACCAATCAGCCAAACATGGACTAAGTTGACTCAGTCAACTTAGTTTAGGTAATTGTTTTTTGAGTGATCCATTACTAATTTTCGGATCAGTTGTTTAAAGTTCTCCATGTCAAAATGCACCAATGAGGGGATGGAAAAGCAGGAGAAAAATAATGAAACAATTAGATAATCCATATATGTTTGATGCGTGTCAAGAAAAACAAGCTAACTGAAATTTTATACTGGGAAATGGCAATTTCCTACATGTACTTCCCGAGCACCTTTTTCTTTATATATATATATATATATATATATATATAGAAAATCCCGTGTACCTTTTTCAGTCATTAATACTTCAATTATCTTACATGGAACCGTTAACGAGATTTGGCAGCACAAGACACGTACCTTATGTAAAATGAAATTGTGAAAACCCACAGCAATCATCAAATCAATGCAATTACAAACCTATCATAGGGTGACCATCACCAACGGCTACAATGCCCCATGGTATTTACCTTTTTTTTTTTGTTACCCTATGGAATGGAACGATTCTTTTACTACGCATACAATCCCATACGATTTTTTACATGCTCAAGTGTCTTACTCCAACGGTTAAGATAACTTAAATTAATCTAACAGTTCAAATTTAACTGCATTGTCACATGTCATAACTCAAAATCTGTGACTTGGAATAACTGAATGCTACACTACACGCAGGGTGTGATACAATTTTCCAAATAAGATGAGCTAGCCAAATCAGTAACTTCTTTTCTCCTCTATTTCATTTTTGCTTTTCCCAATTACATAAGGAAAACTAATATATCATTGCAAAACCGAGAAAAGTGATGACCTAGTAATCCAAAAGCTCCAGCCATCGTGAAATATTCCTAGGTCCGGACTTATATGGAACGGTGAATCTGGTGCAATGCTATTCTCATTAACTCAGTCACCTTCAAGTTCAGCACCAAACTGCTCCAGCCGAATGACATCTTCTTCCAGATCCCGGACTAAGGCATGGTTAACCGAACCATCATCTTCACTGGCATGTATCTGTCTACCACCAAACCTGATAAAATAAATGAGGAAAAGAATGGCTAGAGTTGATATACAAAGGAAAAGGTAAATGAAGATACAAATGAGAAATAAAGGAGAAAAGAAAAGGTAAAAACAACTGCAAAAATGACAAGAAAAGATTCTCATAGGAAACTATAATCTAATCACTTATTAAAGAGCTTGCAAGTGCAAGGTGATTCCAAGAGAAAGTCTAATTACACAACATGGGGTCTTAATCCTTGATGTCCGTTTTAAGAACAGAAAACAAAAATCAAAGAATCAAATAGTGGCAGCTTAAGGGAGATAAACATTTGACTTTTAAGAAGAAAATTATAGAGGAAGAAAAATGGGAATCACAAAGTAGTGCTAATCTCATTTGGGATAAGATGTTTAAGAAAATTGCTAAACCAATCTTAGGAGAATCAAAAGGTTTGGGATTGAGTGATAAGGAATCTTGGTGGTAGAATGGAAGTGTTCAAGAAAAGGTAAGAAATAAAAAGGAGTGTTTTAAGACTTTATCCAGGTGTAATAATACTAAAAATCGAACAACTTATCATAAGACTAAATGAGTGTCATAAGACTTAAATTAATTTGCAAACAGAAAAAGATTGAATCATATAATTAAGCATAATTATATGGGGTTTTTTTTTATAACCACCTACTGAATTATACGATTCTTTTATAACCACCTCAGTTTCTGCCCCTGAAACACTGTATGTTTCAACTATTTTAATAGTAAGTTTCCTAGTTGATGATGAATATCTAAAATCAGATTTGGAGATGGTCAACTACAGAAAGTCATCAGGTCCAGGTCGAGCATGCTGCTTATATGATGCAGTAAGTTGCTACAACATGAAGGTTATGCATATATTGAACAAGAAGAAAATGGACAAAACAGATATAATTACCATCGTCCGTTCATCAATTCTATGCACTTTTGGGCATCCTTCCTATCCTTGAATCTTACCAAAACAACTCCCTGAGGATGATTCTCACATATCTCCAGGAGAAAACAAGCAGCAAACATGAAAAAGAAGAGACAAAATTAGGGAACACAAATACAATAGTTGCATGAATATGATAGGTATGAGTAGATTAGTAACACTACTACAGTACACACTCAGGATACAACAAAATTTCTAAAAACTAGGGCAAGGGTGTGAGAAGATATATTACACAAAATTATGGAAATATATAAATCAAGTAAATGAAGTAGAAGATACATACAATTTCCAAGTTAATTCTGTCGACAGCTGTCATAGCATAATGTAATCAAGTCATAACTCACTGGAAGCAGTGTTACAAGGACTCAGACTACATATTTTATCAGCTTGGACATCTCAAACTATAGGCATGGACAAGAAATAGTACAATATTTGCAAGGCTAAAGTATATTTTTGGTACCTTATATTTTTACAAAAATTCGTTTTGGTCTTTTTATCTTTTTAAAAAAATTATTTTGATCCTTTATCTCTCAAATTTGGGTCAATGTTGCCCTTTTGAAACAGTGATCTTTTTCAACTTTGGGGCATAATTTTGATTTATTGATTTAAGTCATGAAACTTGTTCCATTAGATTTACCTACCTACATGGCAGTTATGGAACCCAACTAATGTTCTAACCAAAAATGCCACTAAATTAAAGTTCATAACAAATAAATATTTTTAAAATATAAATTATATTATAATTAAAATTGGTAATAAATAAATATTTTTTAATATATAAATTATATGTTGGATTTACAATAAATAATTTGTATTGTCCTACAAGGTTATTTTTAACTATTGACAATTTCTTTTAAGAAAATATTGAAATTCACTTTAGAAATAAAAAAGAAAATGATAAATTGAAAGAGACAAATGGTTAAGAAAATCAAGTACAGGTAAAGATAAAAAGAAAGTGGTTTGAGATAGTTGAAAAAGAAATTTTTTGAACTAGTTATTAAATCAAATTAAATTTGAAAGGAATAAAAAATATATTAAATGATCAATTTATGATCTTAGGATATGATGTGGCTCAATGAGAGTGATAACAACTCCTAAAAACGCTTTCATGTAAGAAAAACTTCTAACGATGCTTTTGTTGAAGAATAAATCTAGAATCACTCGTTCAAGATGACAATACACAAATTTATAATATAGGGAAACTTTAGATGTTCATAAAATTTAATAACAGAGGCTTCAAGAGTTGCATAATAAATTGATAATATATCTAAAACTTTTCTCCCTTCATTTTAAAACACTCCTAAGCAAGGGCTAAGTTTACTTAAAACCTTCACCTCCCAAACCCACCATCCAAACATAGCCTTAGGCACACCTATAACATCACAGATTTAGTAAGGACTAAAGGAATCATAGAAGTAAAGGAAAAACAAAACGTAGAAGTATTTTTCACTCAATTGATTTAACTGATAACAAAATATTTATTAGAAAAGAGAAAAAAAATGGAAAAAGAAAAGAATAGCAATTCTATTCATTTTTTAAGGCATATAGATTAACTACCTTGACTGAATCCACAGGACCAAGCTTTGTACACTCCTCTTTAACATCTTCTTCTAGTTCTAAATGCAGATTTTCATCAGCCTGCGTAGATAGGGTAATATCAGCAAATGTCCAACATGAGAAATAGCAGCACCAAATTATAATTCCTGAGAGAGCAAATTTTAATTCGACAGTCATATGAGAAAAGCAGGAATGCATAACTCAAATTCAAAAGTTAACTAAGGGGAGAGATTGTCTGGGCCCATAAGGAGTATTTTGGCCAAATTCCTAGCCAATGTGGGACATCTAAACACTCATTCTGAGGACTGCACATTTGGAGTGTGAAGTTTGCAAGACAAGACATCTACAAGGCCCAACATCGAGACTAGATGCTCCGATACCATATTAGAAATGGATCAAGTTTAACTTATCCCTAAAAACTAGGTCAAGGGGGAGGATGGCGCAAACCTTGTAAGAAATATTTTGGTCATATTTCTAGCTCATGTGGAACATCACAATAATAATCATTACCATCACAACAGAAAAAAAAAAGATTAATTTTGATCACATAAAATACTTATTCTAAATATGTACGTTAGAACTGTTAGAACTTTTAAAAATGTAAAAAACTTCAATGTTTCTGTGGTCTATAAAACCCTGTCCAAAATGATGGGGAGGTATGGCAACTTTTATAGCAAGTTTCTAGTGTGATAATTGTATCAAGAAAACAAGCAAAATTAAGTAACACCAACCCTCATTTCAGCTGGAGCGAACATATAACGAAGGATAACAGTTGCTGGAATTGAAACTTTTGCATCATCGCGACCACCTGAGCCATACAATGAGAAAGACATGACTATCAGGGATGCATGCTAAACAAAACAAGAAATTAACTCTGAAAATGAATCTAAAAATCTCAAGTCAACCAAAATAATCTAAACTTCTCACACTACTGAGATTGAAAAGGATTTTGAATATGACATGTGAGCATAGCATGCTTTCTAGATCCACCATCATCAAAAGCAGACAAGACAACAGAATACATTCTAGTAATAAAAAATTTAAACGATTCTCAAAATTTGCAATGGCTCCACTATTCAAAGAATACTATATTACAGACTTCAATGAGACATCAATTAGTTAGCTCCAAAATGCACTCAGTAGTTATTTCATTGCTTCATTTCCAAATTTTCTTCTAAGATAAAGGTTCACAAACTCAAATATAACTAATAAATTGGTTCTATGACATATGGTCAAGTTGTTTTTATCTATTTCTAGCATAGTTATTACAATCTTTCAATTCACGATTTGAATCCAACAATTCGGCTACCTAGCAATTCATATCATATGATAAATCTCAAATGACTTTGTATCTTATGACACATGAATGAATTTGTACAATTTCGGATCATTGATAATTTGATATGAATGACACAATTCAACAATTATTTTCTTTTCTTTCACCAATTCTCTTGAAAAAAAATTGACAAGTCATATAAGTTTAAATTGTTAAATTAAGGAATTGAAGGGGCATTAGTGCCTATTTGATTATTCCACTACTTTATTTGTCACACACTCATTTAATGCATGCACTATATTTTGGCTATTTCTTGCTTCCTTTCCATTCTTCTAAAATAAAGGCTTGACAAACTCAGATATAACTAATAATTTTGTTTTATAAGACTTATTGTTAAATTGTTTTATCTCTTTTAAGTATAAAAATATTACATCGAAAACTATATATCATCTATGAGATATTTGAAGTGATTTTTTATTGTCTCTAAATCTTATGATTTGATACAAATTATGATTCAAAATTCAAAAATTAGATTGGTGATTCACAATTTGAAAACCTTTCTCAATACACAACAAAGAATCTATTGACACAAGTACAGACTTGACCCACTTACACCATCTAGAAATTTCTTGTAAAAATATTTCCAGAATGTAAATCAATATTGCATTTTAATTCAAAAATAAATAAATGAAAAGGGGGAAATTAGGCTAAATCAAAGATTGAACAGGGAATCATATTCCAGAAAATCAACTTTAAAATTTTGGGAGACCAAACATACCCCATCCAAGCATTTTGTCTTCCACCTTTTTCAATTTCTTTTTCTTTTTACCGTCTACTTGCTTGGATACAAACTTGTCTCCTGCATAAGAAAGCTCCATCAAGCAACAGCATGCATAATAAATACAAAATTTTTAATTTAATACATGGATTTCCAGAAGTTGTCATAGGAAATATTAAGAATCCAAAAATATTTACCTTTCTGCTCAAATTTAGCCTGGCTGACAGACATAGGAATCTTGCCACCAGGGCGAAGAGGTGCTCCATCCAAAATTTGAATTGCCAAAGCCACAGAAGGTTCCTAGTAAATGCAAACATAATTGAAACCCTGTTACATCCACAGCTATATGTCACAGGCAGAACAATAAGGAAAACAGTTACCTTAAGATATGTAACCAGAGCATCTCCCTTTTTCCTTCCTGTCTCTTTATCAACATAGAGCTTCACACGAGGTCTTTTGGTTTCGGGGTCCTATTATAACCATGATCATGGATTCATAAGAAGCCAGTGTGAGTCACGATGCCCTCAGTTTCTTGTAAAAGTTGCTAGGCCCTTGTGATTCACTTATGGTTAGGGCATTGGCACGTGCATGTGCCCAGAAAAGGGAAAGACAGGCCCACCAAATTTTCATCACAAATACAAGGCTTACTATCAAAACCCGCATGATGGCATTGAAAAGGACAAACATGATATGCAACATACTTTGCTCTTCCATATGTAGAAATGTTAATTCATACATACTTTTGGCAGTATTGAAGAGCTACTGTATCATTAATTTATAGAGTGCCAACAGTGTTTTCCTTCCCCATATATATAACATGTTTAAGACACTTCCAACCGTAAAAAACTAATATATGACATGAATTATAGCTCAAATGTTTATAATTTTACTATTTACAATTGAATAGACAATATATAATATTGGAATAGAATATACCTCCTTTATAATTCCACATTTGGAAAATACCTCCACAATCTGCAATACATTACCCATGTCATGTTAATTATTGCAACAAAAACTAGATTCAGGCAAATTGAGCGAAAAGTTTATACTTACTTCATCAGTGGTAACATCCTCAGGCAACCCAGTGACATAAACATGCGTATTAATCTTTAATTCAAACCAACTATCAGGGGGTTTATTAGCTTCCTGAAACAGAATGAGATCAATAGAGATGCCATTCGTCTCCCAGAAGAGGTACTCATTTCCAAGTCAAACCAAGAAATAAGAAAATGGATCAGGGTGAAACCATTGATAGATAAGATGGAAAGAAAAGGCGCACCTTCTTGTCTGTTTGTTGATCTGAAAGCATCCTTTTTCCACCTGATATCACATTGGTATTATTTTCTTCTTCCTTTAAGGGAGGCACAGAAACACTCAATTTTGGACTATCTTCAAACTTTTCAGAGGCATCAGAATTAGGTATTGTTGGAAAAACTTCCTCTTCTTCCAAGAAGGTCATCTCTTCAACCCCATAAGGCTTAGTGCTGCCAGTTGGATAATCCTATGACACAACTTCATTAATCACACTAAAAAAAATCAATTAAAAATACATTCAAGAAACAATCAACAATCTTGGCCCAAGGAATAAATACAAAGGCATCATTGCGATTTATAGGGATACATGCGAACATGAATAAGTATAACAGGCCTAAAGATTGAAAAGACAACATTCTCACTTATGGGTACTATAATGAGAAGGGAAATGAAAACACCACATAATTCACAGGAAACAAAATGTGACTGGCAGAAACCAAACCAGAAAGAGAACTAGAGAAGTAATCAAATCCAAGTAAAAAGAAAAAAACTACAAGAGTATCCAGAACAGAAACACCTCAGCTTAATTCAGTTTTGTAGAATATTTAGATTTAACACTTCATAAAAATTAAAACTTGTTAATGTATTAAAAAAACAAACAAAATAATTTACACTTGAGAAACACTTATTCATGCTTGTATAGGGAGGTGGTTCTCAAGAAATTTAAAGAAAGAGGAAGTATTGATTCCCTTTGAATTAAAAGAATCCTAGAACTTTTAAGATCTAGTACCCAACAGAAGCCATGAAAATTCAATACCTAGCAGCATTGTGATTAATGAACAGCAGCCACAATCTTCATCAATGAATCACTGAATAGATTCAAAGGAAAGATGAAAGGTGCACACATAATTATTTATCACTTGTTTGACAAAAAAAATATACACAGTAAATCTCACAAGTAACTGCAACTCCTCCAAATAAGTAATTCTTATGTTATCTATTAAAATTCTAATTATAAAATTGATAGTAAAATAAATTCTTTCGTATGATTTGGGCATACATTTCCTTACAGACTGTTTCAGATTCCATTAGAGCCTTATAGTTAGTGCCCGTTTAGTTTAAATTTTTTATAATTGATTTTGGAAGTTTACACTTGCATTAATATTCTCGACCAATATCACATGTGGAAGTGCCAAATTACCAAACACGGTATATCTATTTATTTTGGAAGTGCACAGTATCACATTGACAAATTAATATTCTACTTTTCCATTTATTGGGATAACATATAATCCCATTGGCATGGCAGAAGCTTCTTTTTTTTCCTTCTGCCCAAGGGGGATTGTGTGTGTTATAAGAAGAATAAGTTCTGCTGGATGCCAAACATGAACTATTACAGCAATATTTGATTATTGGGATTCATTGCCCATTTGGCTTGTGCAGAATCTAAAACAAAAGACCCTATTGTTTTCAAAGCAATGTGTTATTGAGTCATCTCTTTCAGATGTCAATCTTGTTAACAGGCCATAATAATAGGCTCAAAAAAGGAAACAAATACAACTAATCAATTCGACAAATGTGAAATCAGCCCTATGAAACCACATAAGCCTCAAAAAACAGTTCAAATTTTAAGGAGTGACAACTTGATTAAAGATATTCTAAAATCCTGGGCATCAAATTTTAGTTAAGCCTTTAGCCTATGTTCATGACTTCATTTAATCATAATATAACAAAGAACATCACTGGCCACACAAAGTATGAGATTAAAAAAAATATGATGATGATGATAATAATAGCGACACATGTAATGCACGGACCTGGGGAACCCAAGCTCTAAGACTCCTATCCCACTTATATACAGTTCCATCATCATCAGTAAATCCTTCTTCACCCTCAGGTGGCGTCGAAGGTCTCTCAGAATCTTCTCCTGCCCCAGTACCACCAACATTGCCAGATAAGGATCCAAATTCCGAACCTTCCACCTGTGCCTCCACCTCCTGAATCTCCTTTTGCCATCTTTCAAACTCATCAACATCAGGAGCAGACACTACATAACAGGTCAGTCTCTAAGCTCCGCAAACAACAAGAACAACAAATACAAATAATAATAATAATAATAATAATAATAATAATAATGGAAAATCCTAAGTGAAAGAGAAGAAAAGTCATACCAGTAGTTGAAGAATCAGGTCCCTGCCGGTTAATTTGAGCCCACAGGTCAGAAACCGAGGACAAGGGCTGCCACTCACTACTTCCTTCAGACCACACAAACGTATTTTCGGAGAGGTATCCATTCAAGAAATGCTCTATCCACACCAATTTCCATGTAAATATGACAATAGAGGTTTCAATTTCACCATAAAACAAATGTGCCCAAAGTCTGAAACAGTGCAGCCTCGGAATTCACTTAATTAATTGGGGAACAAACAACAAAAATCAAAATGTACAATACCTAGCCCTAGCTCCACTCCACTTTGTTCATTCAAAAAAAAAAAACAGAGAGAGAGACAGTTTCAAATAACTCAACTCACGGCACAACTCAGAGAAGGCGTAAGGGCCAATCTGTTGTTGATCCTCGCCAAGAACGTACCATCCAACTTCAGTAACCTTTTCAGCTGCAAAACCAAATTATT
Organism: Glycine max; assembly: GCF_000004515.6. Classification (NCBI taxonomy): domain Eukaryota; kingdom Viridiplantae; phylum Streptophyta; class Magnoliopsida; order Fabales; family Fabaceae; genus Glycine; species Glycine max. The sequence goes on from NC_038256.2 coordinate 45,401,833, forward strand.
ATTGAAACGAAATCTAATAAGGAGCTTAGTCAAATTAATGAAACTAATCGTTTTATTTTTTACTTCTGCGAATTAAAGTTGAAAAATGCTAAAAGGTGAACGGAAACAAGTGTGCATCCATGAATACCTTGCGCTTGCGGTGGTGGGTGGTGGCTCTCGTCACCATTTTGCGAAGTCATCGATTTTAGGCACAATTTCGCGGTTTCTGCGTTTTTGCTGTCTATATATTACGGTACAAATGACAATCTCTGGAAAAGACAGAAGCTGGGTTTAGGAAATGGAAAATAAGAAAAGCAATTGGGAAAATCAATTTAATTGAGAAAATAAATAATAACAATTAAAAAATTGCTTTCTGAAATTGAAAAAAAAAATTGGAAAACCAAATGTAACAAAAATAATTTGGAAAACCAAATCAAATAAGAAAAAAATTTGTTTCTGAAATTAAATTTTTTCTAAAAAAATATGGAAATAAATATTAGGAACGAAATATAACAATAATAATAAATGTAAATGGATAAATTTTATTATATTTGAGTTTTTTTTAATATTGACGTGACTTTATATTTTTTTATTTATATAATTGTTTAAATTTATAATTCTTATATCTTTTAAGTTATAATTATTTTCATTATGCATGTAGCATAAATACCTATAGATCATATCACAAATAAATATATTAAATACCATTTTATTAAATTTAGAAAAAAAGTAAATATTAATACTACTTTGGAATAAGTTTAAAATAATTTAGTTAAAATATGCTAATAATATAAGAATTTTATATATAATAATTAAATTAAAAAATTATATAATAATTAAAATATGTGATAATGAGATCATTTAAGTCTAATATTTCATATAAATTACACAAATATCTCTATAAAATTTGCGTACTAATTATTTTAAAAATTATATTTAAAACAAATTCTAATTAAATAACAGTATAAATATTTTTAGAATATTAATGTATCAAAATTTAATTATTTTAATAATATAATCATGTTTAATAAGAGAGGTAAAGTTTAGCAATCTGATCAAGTAAGTTGTGCATAATAATATTTTTTATGCAGTAAAAAAAATAATATTTTTTTATAAACTACGTATATTTTTTCACTGATATTTGAATTCAAGATTATTAATTAAAATAAAAATTAGTTAAACATGATTCTATTTTTTATAATAATTCTACATCAATTAATATATAGGTTCGTTAATTGTGCATGATAATGTATGACTGAGTTAAAGTAAAATTATTTTTAATAAAATTCCTATATGTCAGACTTGAGCGATTTCATAATATTTTCTTTTAACTATAAACCCTAATCTCCGGCAGCATTTGAAATTGGTTTTAATTGAAAATTAATTTTAAAGTTCACTTAATATTTTTGAGTCCTTCGATATGTATCAAATTTGGTTCAGATTTCTTTACTATTAATTTACTTTTAGAATAAAAATATTTAAACATAAAAATATTTTTTGATGGTACTAAAATTACTTGAGGCAGATCTGGGCCATAACGGTTGACTGGGCCCAGGTTGCCATTGGGTCTAAAGCACCCAAAAATGGACAAATATAGCTTGGTTAATTATTTAATGTATCTCATTTTTTATTTGATATACTTCAAAAATTTGTAATATCCTTTTCTTAACCTTCCTCTCCCAAACAAGCAACAGTTGTCTCTCCTACAAACATCCAAGATCATCACATCTCAAATACCATCGCAAACACCCAATGTCCAATGTCACCTCCACATCACACCAAACCCATCATTGTGACTCTCAAGCCTTCGCACCACACCAAACCCACCTTTGTGTCACACCACCTTCATATAGTTATGATTTGAGTATCCGTAATACATACAAACACGAAGATTGTGGGTCACAGTGATGCGCGTGATAGGTGGGTGGTTGGGTGGCAATGCGGTGGTGGGTTTGGTGCGGTGTGGAGGTGATATTTAGTGGATGTGGGGTGTGCTCATGGAGGTTTGGGGGAGAGGCCATTAGGGTTTTCTTGGGAGAGAAAGGGTAGAAACAAGATATAAGAAATTTTGGAGATGCACCAAGCAAAACCTTGGAGTAGTTTTTATGCAAATTATTATTGTCATCATTGTTTTGTTAAGTTGACCCCAATCTTTTAATGAATTTTATTTACCAAAATGTTCTTGACAAAAATATGTTTATATGGTGTATCTTAACAATATCTGTCAAGATACACATAAAAACCTTTTTTTCATTATATATTAAGAAGTTATACCATAAGATCCTATTGATAGGAATAAAAATAGGTTAGGTCAAATGAGACTTTGCTTAAATAGTTTGTCTTCGTTAAAAAATCTAAGCCCAAATTTGCTATGTTATTTATCATAGGTTAATTTTTAAAAATTTGATTGACATTTTTGAAAGTCTAATTTGGTGTATTAACCTCTTTAAAAATATCTTACATATTTAAGTTTTAAGATGGACTTAACCTATATTTAAGTTTTCTATAAATATTATTATAAATTATAGTTATCAAGAAATGTCGTGTAATATTTTGATTTCTTTTACAGGACATTTCTTAACCTATATTTACAGGACATATTTTGTCTGTTTAATTAATTAATAATATTCATGTGTAGTATGGTTCTTTTTTATTTTGATTTTCACAAATAGGCTTTTATATATTTTTGTTTTATTTGGGGACAACTTTTTTCCATACAACAGAATATTAAAATTTATTCAGGGAATGGATAGTTAAATAAAATAGAAAATATGATTCTACTGTTTTGATTACATTGTGAATGTACCTATAATAAAAAAAATTGAAACATTTTTTTCCTCATAATATTAACATCATGTGATTTTTAGTTTATTTTCACAAATACATGCAATTTCTTGTATATTGACATGAGGTTATGACAAAGAAGAAAAAACAGCTGGAGAATATGATTTGTCGGCATTGAAATACTGGCCAATAACAACATCAACAAATTTTTCTGTAAATTCTATATTCTCTCTCTCTCGTGCTTTCTCATCAGTGAATCAAGTATTGCATCACATAATTCCAATATATTGACATTAATTAGAAATAACAAGTAACAATATGCCAAGAGAAGCCTACATATAAGTAGTCTATTTGCAGATCACATTGATTCTATACATTATGATTATGATTAGTTTAAAAAATTTAATTCTTTCAAATTCATGTGCTTGTGTTTCAATACAATCTAGTTCATTAATTTTTTAATAATTATTAATACTTATTAACTCCACAGTTTGTCACCTTAAATTCACAGTCTCATTTTTAGTCCATAGCATGCTTATTTTGTGCCTGTGCTAAATAAAAGTTTCTTCATTCATGGGTTGTGTTTATTCACAAAAGAAACTAATAATTTATTATTTGTCTTTTAAATATATAAATTAAAATATGCCCGTGATTACTTAATATCTGGTGCTTTGAAATTTATGGATACTTTGTGCTTCGTCAATAATCAATGAATTATAGATTGTCCACTATGAAAAAAATTAGAAGAAATAAAGAAAATTACAAGGCAAGAGTACGTCGCATCACTGAGAAGGTATATATTTTACAAATGTCATTACTAATCTGTACATAATAAGCATAGTATTAATTAAGTAAAGATGGATATATAATTTGATTGAACATATAATAATTCATATATAAATTATGTCGAGGCACGAAGAGCAGTGGCTTTTCTCGCGGTGAATCCATTAATTTATCGAGGAATAACGAGGTACGGTTGGCTTACCATCAATATTGAATATATATACATGTGTGTATTTTTTTTAAAATGAAAAAAATGGGCACCTTTTTAATGTACATTCGTGTATTATTAAGGAATTGAAAGTAAAATAATTGTATCGATCAAAATTATATTATTAATGCACTTTATTGCGATTTTAAATATATTTCTAATGAAATTTTTAATGAAATTTTTTTATTATAATTTTTTAATGGGCACCTTTTTTTTTAAAAAAAATGGCACCTTAAGAAATACAGTACTAATTAATTACGTGTACTTTGCTTACTTTTATAAGTGAAATTAACTTAGTCGGTCACCTAATCACTTATTTGGTAAAATTGCATGACTTTTATAGAGGGTCTAATATTAATCAAAGTAGTGAGATTTTTTATTTTTGGCAGTTATTAGGTATATGGGTCATTCGTCCTAGAGACACTTATATAAAAGAAAATTGTGAAAGAAAATCAATCCATTATAACATTGTTATTAGAATGAAAAACTTGATAAAAAAGACTTAATGTAAATTTTGACTTAGTGATCTTTCTTTTAATTAATACGTTGTATATGGACTTGTAATAAATATATTTTTTAAAAAAATACATATTATTATTTCATTTGTGAACTTAGTAATAAGTAGAACATATAAAAACTAGTCTAAACTTTGTCCTTTTGTTTATATTGCTAAAAATATTTGCTTTTTGTTTATTGCGTTTTTATTCATTATGTGATGGTTCATTGTTTAGTGTTTCTTGTCTCTCGCTATGTTGTGTATATCTTAGTCTTGTATACAACATTTAAATTATATAATCATATGCACCCATTGTAGTTTTGAAACTGAAATGGGAAGACTTGACATATATAATTCAAATATATTACATAGTTTTTTTTAATATTATTTAATTAAATGATAAGAATCCAGGTATCACCAACATGGTAGATGGCAAGCTATATAGGATTGGAAGAGTAGCAGGCAACAAAGATCTCTACCTCGGAACTTTCAGTAAGGAACATTAGTTTTTTTGGAGCATGCATATATATTTATATGCTTATGAGTTAGTATACTTATACGTTATATATAATTTCTTTCTGGGCCGTGGTATTTTTTGTTTTCCAATATCAAACGGTGGAATTAGTAGTATCAATTCCTTAGCTAACAATTAGCAAAAAAAAATATCAGTATTTAGCTTTAACAGTTTGTACAAGGGGAAATATTGGACTAGGTTGATCGGTTTTAGTAACTTTGGGGCAAAAAAAAAATGTTAAATTTAAGAATATGATTAATTTGTTCTCAAGGTACTATATAAATGGTGCATTTATAAGTAATTTGCAGTGCATGCGTGTGCATGTTTTCTGAAGAATTAATGAACAAAACTGTGCTACATTAATTAATTTTGCAGGCACTCATAAGAAGAAGGCATCAGAGGCATATGGCATTGCAGCCATGAAATCCCGAGGACTGAAGGCAGATGCTGAACAGTTGACCTCATCATCATGGATCCTCAAACCCCACACGTGGGTTCTAACATCAATATCTTTGGAGCTTCTCATTCTCTTGCATTCCATAAACCCCGGCTTTATCTTATGGACAGAAGTTTTGGCGCAAGAAAGAACAAGATTCTGGTTTTCGTCATAACTTTCGATATATTCATCAACTCCAGAATGCCCACAGTTTTCTTCAGTCAAATGTCATAAGCAACGATTCTGCTTCCTTTGATGATAAATAATAACAGTTCTGGATCTAACTATGTCATTTATGGTGGTGGAGATGGTTACGCGATTCCCATGGCTACTTCTACGTTCAATAATGCAGATGAAGTTATTGTTGATCAAAATAATAGAAGCAACTGTTTTGGGATAATGATGTGAAGATGCTTGGTTATGAAAATGTGTTCAGTTCAAGTACTGATCCTTATCATGCAAGGAACTTGCTGTGTTATCTTTGGCGGCCAGCATCTGGTGTTGCTGTTATTAAGGGTAGTGCATATGATCATGCATGCAATACTTGGGTGCCAATTGCGATTCCAAGTACTCTTGCACCAAGGCATATATCCCAATGATCTTTGCCCCGGAGCTTCACCGTTCACATTGTGGCATGAGTAGTTGGAAATTAGAAAGAAGGGTCATCACTCATCAAGATGCATGAAATTAATTAGGATGATGTATATACATTATTTATTGACTTCCAAATTTTGAGTTTTCATGATCTTATTCCATCTCTAACGTGTTATATCCGTAGAAATTTCCTATTGTTATAGTCTTATTCCATCGGCTCGCTATCAATTTTATGTATTAACTTGAGAATGTAGACACATCTTTGGGAACCCCCACTCGAACAGAAGCAAAATATTGGAGAAAAGGGATTTTCTCCCCTCAGTTTCCCTCTCCCTTCCTAAAAATTGAGTCAAACATCGAAACTTAATAAAAATCTCCCCCCTTTTCTAATTTTTTTAACCAAACACTATGTTAAAGAAAGTATTAACCAATCTCATTAAATCAATATTGTAAAATGAAAAAAGTAAAATTAATTGTCATATTTATTATATATAACTAGTTGTTAAATGATGAGAGATCAAGTTTCTTTAAAAATAGTTATTCGTTATTTTCACCATTTATTTTCTTAAAAATTAATAAATAATTCTCTAATGAGTAATTGATTTTAACAATTAAATTTCAAGAAAATAAATTATAAAGATAAAAAGTAACTTTTTTTAAAGTTATTACGAGAGTAACTTGATTTTTCTCTTAATAAATTTAATATATATTTAATAAATCCATATGACTTTTCATTCATAAAAAAAAATATCACCAGATTAAAAAACCACCATTATAATTGTAATGCCTGAAAATATATATTATTCTTTTAATTATATTCATATTTAAAATTTCTAAATACATAATAGAATTACATGCTATATTCATTAAAATAAATTTAATAGACAATCTACTTAAAGAAAATATTAACTATTTTATATGTTAAATCAATAATATAGAATGACATTAAATATGTAAGAATTTTCATTTTTAGAAAAAATATAATCAAATAAAAATTACTATTATAAATCAACATGTGATTCATCTAAGTGAAATTGAATTTGAATTTGTTAAGATTTCAAGTTCAAAGGTAAATGAGAAATATGTATTTGAGAGAGGAAATTTCAAAATGTTTTGTTTGGTTTGAGAAAGAAAATGAAAGAAAGGAAATATAACAAAAGAGAAAAAAAAAAGGAAAAATGAATGATTTTTTGGTTGTTTGGTAGAAAAGAAAGTGAAAAGAACTAAAGGAAAAAACTTATTTACTCTTGTTTGATTGAGTAGGAGGTGAAAAAGAAAGGGAAAAAAATTATATAAATGACTATATTACTGAAATATAAAAAAATGAGTAATTTGGTATTATGTGCAAAGGAGAGCAACTTTCTTTCTCTTTCTTCTGCACTGCAAGCATACCAAATGGAGAAACGGAATGATAATGATAATGTACACATATTTTAACATTAGCAAACTACATTATTCACGTACTTAATTGAAGATAATATATAATTTTAACTTGATAATATACTCTAATTAAAAAATATAAGAGTGTACATTAACAAATTCCAAATATATATATATATATATATATATATATATATTATTCTTTTAATTATGATAAAATAAGATATACATTGATATTATAAAATAGTTTTATGCTATTATTTAATCACAAATCATCATGATAAGTTTATTAATTTTGATAAAAATTAAATAAAAATTATACTAATAATAATTTGTAATTAAATGATAGTAAAAAAATTGTTTGTTTGACCATTAAACTCTTTAATTGTTTCTATTTTAATTTTATAATTACCTAATAGGATTAAATATTATATTTATCAAATTATAATTATACAAATTCTACTTAAAGAAATAATTAACTTTATATATGCTAAATCATTAATACAGAATGAAATTAAAAATATAACTAAATTTTATTATTCAGATATAAAATATATTAAATTTAATATATATTTATTAAATTTATACTAGTTTTCATTTTTGGAAAAAATATCATCAGATAATGCTTCAAAATATTTTTTTTAATTATTCCTCGTTTAACTCTTCTAGTTACATTTTTTACAGAAATTTTCTAGTTACATAATAACATTAAAATATATATTCATTAAATTAAATATAATACACAATCAACTTAATGAAAATATTAAATATTATATTTTTTAAATGAATAATATAGAATGAAATAAAAAATAATTAAATTTTGTATTCATTATATATACAATGTGAAAGTTTCATTAAATTTAATATATATTTATTAAATCTATATAAATTTTCATTTTTAGAAACATATCATCAGATAAAAGACAAATACTGTAAACTTAATGCTTCAAACTATATAATACAACTTTATTTTTAAAAAAATTATTAAGCTAAAACATTTTCAACAATTCTATAAAAATGTATATTCATATTTTTTTAATAGGCATATAAAATATAAATTTATAAATATTATTTTTTATATAATAAACAATTTCAACTGATTACAGTAAAATCTTTTAAATATTAATCTATAATTTTTTTGTACTCATTTACTATACGCTAAAACAAAGTCTTATCTTTTATTTTATATTTTTCTCTTGATTGTACGAATTATATATTGTATAATCCTTTTTATATTAATTTGTCTGAGTACTTTTTATATCTATTTATGTGTTTCATACTACTCCAAGTATAATAGTAGTACCTGTTTTTGTATTAGGCTGGCCAATGAATATTGTGCCCTATTTCATCTCCTTGTTGTGGTAGCGGTCAAGTAATTTAACAGCTAATTTTTTTATTTATTATGATATTGGTGTAAAATATCTTTTGATTAATTTCTGTTTTTGTATTAGCTTCTTATTAACTGCAGTTAAAAAATTAGCCCCTTATTAACCGCGACTATTATACGCAGACAGGGATGCATATGCATATGCGAAACGTGACAAGGGACGTCAAATACTCAAACCGGACATATGAAAGTATTTTTTATCCTTATACTCAATGAGGTGTATTCTATTCATTATTTATTTAAAATTAAAAAATATAATGTAATGTTTATAGTATTATTTATTTAAAATTAAAAAATATAATGTAATGTTTATAGTATTATTTATTTATTATATTAATTTTTATATGTAAAATATACATATTTCTATTATAGAATATTTTGTAATATTTAAATATCTAATATACTTTGAAACTATATAGATACTTTTAGTTTTATCTATCTAATATACAAAATTTAATATTATATGTGAAACATTATTTTATAATTAAAAATAA